>NC_141145.1:4616355-4770332 GCF_053477565.2 Lygodium microphyllum
TGGGTCAAAGGGAAACCCATCCTCTAGGTCATAGAACTGATCATGATCAACATCCTCCATGGGCTCAGTGTGGTCAATGGCCAGGTCATCCTCCTGATTGTGTCAATCTTCCATGACATACATGCTATGAACTTTGACCCTAGCTGTCTTGTACACGCATTTGGAGGCATGATTAGCAGTGTACTTATCTCCACATTTAAAACATAGGCCCTTTTCTTTCCGTTCCTTGACAACATTTGGGGAGATGAACCGTTGATTACTGGATCCATGGGAAGGTGATGCAATGGACTATTTATTTTCAGCATATCGATTTTCAGCAATAGAGCTAGATGCTCCCAAAAGTGCCCATTTTTCTTTCAGCATGGAAGGTGGGGTAAGTGGGTACTTTGGGGCTGTTATTAGGCATAGAAGAGCCTTGAAAACCACCTCCGTATGGGGCTGATCATGAAGGGATGCGAGGAGGTCAAACACCTTGTTGAAAATGCTCATTCTTATAGTACTTTCTTGCATATCTCTCAGCCACTTTGATTGCATCAAATAGTGTAGTGGGTTTTTGGGCCATGACATCAGCCAATAGACTTGGTTCCAACCCATAGATGTACTTGTGCAATTTAGCATCGTCATTGATGCTTTCCACATACATGATCAAGTTCATGAACTTATTGGTGTAGTCACGTATAGTGAGATTACGTTGGTCAAGAGTGTACCATCATCTTGCCAACCGTTATTTTTCCACAGGGGACACAAAAACTTGGACCATATGCATTTTAAAATCTTCCCAATCAATGAACTGTTGATTCTCCCGATTGATATAGCGCCATCAAGTGTGGACAAAACCTTCCAAGTGGAGAGAAGCAAAAAGTATTTTCTAATCATCAGTGCGGGGGTAGATGTTGAAGTAGGACTCCAACTTGGACGTCCATTCTTCTAGGTCAGATGGTGAGGGGGATTGCCCATTGTACTTTGTGAGAATGACCTTGTCACGCAAATCATAGGGGCCATGCTACCATGAAATCCTTGCTGTCCATGCATCCCATGGTGGCCATACATGCCCTGCTGTCCATACAACTCTTGTGGTGTATTTAGCCCATGTTGTCCATTATAGCCATGCTGTCTATGATTGCCAGGCTGGTCATTTGTACCATATAGTCCCAGATGGGGCTGATTCATATATGGTGCATGGGGGCTCCTAGGTAGAGCAGGTGAAATTCGACCCAAGGTGGGAGAAGGCCTCAAGTGAATGTTACTGGCATGATGGACATGGGAATTCAATAGGGGCTCATCACACATATGAGAGGGTTCCCCGATCTCATAAGTGGAAGGGGAAATTCGCTTAGCGCCAAGTATACCCTGTGGGCCATGTGACGGTTCTTGATGTGGAGGGCATCTAGATTCATGTCTAGAGTCATTGGTCTTCTCTTGGGATGAAGCGATCGCTAATTGAGCAACAAGATCAGTGAGCTGTTCCAAGGTCTGTTGGGTCTTTGATTTTGAGATAGCCATGTGCTCGATCGCTTCATCAAACTTGGACATCATCTGGCGGTGGTTGGTGACCATATCATTGTAGCGTTCCATATGACGGAGCTCGTGTTGACAAAGGGTGTGATTAAGAAGGGCATATGGGTCCGTTTCAAGCATTTCCTTCTGTATATCACCATGGTAATCTTGTGCTAAGATTGGCTCCTCATTCATGGAGGCCTGGGAGTCTTTAATCTCCCTCTGGAGTTCCTCTTGGGCCTTGCTTTTGCCTTTTTGGGCAGCCATCTAGATGCAATCCACAGGACCTACTGAGTAAAAAGGGTGTAAATCTTAGTAGAAAACTCCGATTGATGAGATTTTGGGCTCAAGTTGGAGGGGAAAATGGCCTTTTCAAGATGAGGTATTAAGCTTTATGATAGAAAATGATTAGAATTTTTTATAGGGGTTTTACAGTGCCTCTGCAACCTGTCCAGAGTGACACTAGTGCACAAAAATGGGCATAACTTTCATGCTGTAACTCCAATTGGGGAGATTTTTGATTCAAACCGGAGGGTACAAATCCCTCTTCAATATGAGTTATAGGGTTCACCCCTAGATTTAGGAAAAAAAATTCTGCAATGAGATCTTTGTGACAATCCTGCAGGACTATGACCAAAAACACTGCATGTCCCTTAGTGCCAATGTCTTACATGCGAAGAGCATAGATCAAGGGGCCTGATTTGCCATATCAATAGCATCTTGAGCATACTGAACATAATCTCGAGCATCATTGCATACCCATCAACTCTGCCATGCATGCATAAGTACATTCACTACCATACATCTCCATTGACTGCATGTACCTCAAGTGGCGGGGTATCCAAGAGAGATCATTGGGGCAGGGAAGTGGGGCTTATGGAAGTACCTGCAACTGCAAACAAGTATTGGGCTCCGGATCATTAGGAGGTGGGCAAAGTTTCCCTCGGGCCGGGTTGTGCTCCCCTTTAGGGTCTTAAGTGTTAAGGGAGGGTCAGCTCTCTTTTGTCTTACCACCTCACTTGGCATCGGCCTTTTTCCTCAGTCAGAGTATACATGGTAGAAATTTTTAATTAGCAATCAACATGATATGCATTGGAAAGAAGACATTGGGCCTTTTCATGAGATGCAAGGAATAATGAAGGTTGTGGTAAGGGTTACCTTAGTAGTCCAATGACTCACTGGCTGCTACTTACCCAAGTTACAAGGGCTAATATTCATCCAAGATCATAAGACAAAGTAGGGGTTAATGTCAGCCATTACAATGAAATTCAGGAAGAGGTATGATGCTTGTATGCAATCTTGAATCTCTCCAACAATGGATTAAGCTTAGTAAGTGGCTAAATTGAGAGATTAATATTAGAGTGGCATACCTCTTTAATGCTTGTGATGATCATTGAAGCCCGAATCATCATGATGCCGGTTGCTCCATTGATCAAGTCCGGTTGTTGGTTGGACATCTGTGGAAGAGTGCTTCAGCATTTGAGTGCTCTTGCTGATGAAGAAGGCTCCCGAGCTTATCCCCGAGCTTGAGCATCAAGAATGGGAAGCTTCAAGTGAAGCTTTCATGGCTGCCCTGCAAAGCTCCCATGCATGCAGAGCTCAATGGCTTCATCCGGGCAAGAGGAATCCTTCACGAGCTGAAGGGGTTATGGGATGGAGCTTTCCCGATTAGAGAAAGCTTCAGTTAGGAGAATCCATGGCTGCCCAAAGCTGTTTCAAACAGTCCCAGCTGCTATCCACCATGGGAGTTGATTCCCGGGAGCAAAGGTGCCAAAGGGGAAAGGCCAAAGTAGTGGAACAGTGCCCTGGAGTGGCAGGGAGGGGAGGGCAACAAGAGGAGAAATGGTAGGAGGGCTAGGGAGGAGCAGGACAGCCAGTGCAAAATGCACCAAAAATTACAGGGATGTCTTGTAGGCCTCCTGGACAGCAAATCCCCCCAGTCCACCCCTTGATCAGGAGCTTGAGAGGTCAGGGAAGAAGTCTCGGGGCTGGATGATGTCAGGAGCACCCTCAGGTCAGATTTCTTGGGGTTTCTTTGGGCTGGCAGCCATGGCAGCTTACAGGAGAAGAGAGAGAAAGAGGTATGAGGCAAAAAGTAATTGAGGTTTTGCTTTCTTCCAACTCTTGGGACTTTAAACTTGGCCTGGAACCCTTAAAATTTTCATGAAAAGAACTAATGACCTGCTATTTTAACCATTTTACCTCCAGATATGTCTGAGTCTCCAGCCATAGCTCTTACTTGATCCAAAAAGCTGAAGTTAAGTGCAGTTCTTCTTGCTATGCCTGTACTTGTAAGTTGAGTAATTAGGGTTTTTGGGATTTGAAAAGGGTGAAAGGGGAAAGAGGAAAAGGACCAAAGCCTAAAGCTCTGATACCACTTGTAATGAAAGAGGCTAAGGGAAGAGAGAAGGAGAGCTGAGGAGAGAGAAAGAGAGAAAAGAGGAGAGAAGGAAGAAGGAAGCCATGGAAGATGGAGATAAAGGTGAAGAGTATGATCTTGATAGTAACTGGTTGCCCTAATCTAGGAATCTTACACCTTAAATACCCCGGTCAGTGTGATGGGGTGTCTAAACCCTAGTTGGTGTGTATCCCGCTTGTTAGTCGGTGTGTATCTCGCTTGTTACACTTTTCGATAGGGGAGGGTAGGACTTGAAATAGTGTTTCCTTTACTCAATTGTCTTCTTGAGCATAGAAGCATGGGGAGAGACTCGACTTGTTGCCACCTTGAAGTCAAGTTTATAAATCTAGTGGAGTATAGCTTGAAGGTAGTGTTGTAGTTGTAGTGTTGTATACACAATGATTTCAACACAAGAACTGTTGAAACCCTAGTAAAACTTCAGTATGTTGTTAAACTTTAGACTCTTCTTATAGACAACCAAGAGTCCATTGAACTGATGCTCCCCTCCTTTCTTTATAGCATTGGCCTTCTTATAGCAAGGTGAGTTCTAATGTAGTCTAGGAAATACACAAAAGGAAAAATAAGAGGGAAGACACATTGGCTACTCTTCTGCATAATAGTATTCCCTCATTCCCCCACATGAAGATCCTTCTTTATGAGAATGCAGGTTGCACCCCCACCCTCCTTTGGGTTCCTAAAAGCATGCAAGGAAAATCCCTTTTTTTCCCACAATGCATGGCAATATATATTAAATACTTATTTTTCTCCTTCTCTTTCTTTTTCTCCTTGAATTCAAGTATTATTCACCAATCAAGCATATTTGAATGAAGGTTGAGCTTTTTCCCATCCTTGTCCATGTTATCATTCACCACCCTTATGGCCACACAACTTACATCCACTGGATCATGTATGGAGGTGTTCTCAAGAAAGCCATAAGCCACCTTCCTCATATATAGTGATCATGAACCATTCCTTCTATTCTTCCAAAGATGTAAAGGTACTCAAAAACAATGCTAAAAGCATGTACTCATTAGTCGTACAATGCCATCCATTTCACCATTTAAAAAAATGGGCCATCAATGCATGAGGTCTTATTCATCTAACTTAGATAATCTATACAATCAATCTCACTAGCCAAAACAAAATATATGAATAGTGTCCTTGACTTTGGCTACACAAAACATCTAGCTCATGTCCTTTTTCCTAGGGTTTTCATAAGTGGATGCACAACATCACGACATCCACCCTCTTCGAACCTATATATCCCTCTGATGTGCCACACTATGTAGCCACCTAGATCAAACACTAATATGATCATGACCTTGTTTTTTTGAATAAGCAACCTCCCACTAGGATCAAATAGCCAAGTCATTGGTATATTCTAGAATACATAACAATTCCAATCTCTAATTCCACCTAGATCATAAGGCATTGATAGTGCATGACATCCCTCATTCATATAGCCTTCCATGATTAATACCCATGAACTCATTAGATTCTCTGAGATCAAAGGGTAACCCAAAATATTAGTGTAACATCCTATATCCTTGAGTTTGTGCATGGTTGGAGCATCCATGTGCGCATTGGTGTATTCATCTAAAGCATATATTTCTTTCATACCTTCAACTCTCATATCATCATCCATCTCTTGCATATTAGCATCGATATGATCCATCATCACATCCCCATTAGAAATTTTACCAATCACATCAATAGACCATGGATCCACATTATCAACCATAGCATTTGTAATAGTCTCCTATAGCATTACATCTATCAATGCATCTATATCCTGAGCATCAATCTGTATAACAAAAACATAGCAGTATCATGAATCAAAACCTCTACATAATCACAACCCTCCAACACTATGTCTGATTCTATAATTATAGGCAATATGTCCATAAGTATAGCATCCACCTTCGTGTTAGATAGTAAAAAATCGTCCTTAGAAAGAATCTCTCCATCATCAGTTATCTCTGGCTTTGTATCGGTATTTGCATTATCCTATGTCACTTCAACAACTAGCAGTGGAAGCTCAAATAGTTCAATAGATAAATCACGATTTTCCATACAAATCTTAGCTTTTTGGGCATATTTACATTCTTTTCAATATTTTTGAGCATGCTTGTAGTCATCCCAAATTATACCATACATCCATCATATCTGCTTAGCTTTTTGGGCAGATTTACATTCTTTTCAATATTTTTGAGCATGCTTGTAGTCATCCCAAGTTATACCATACATCCGTCATAACTCCTAAACTTGTTCCTCTAACCCGTTCTCGCACGGAATTTGTGTGAGGATTCGTGAAATTCACTCACCGCAGGGATGCTTTGCGATGGGAGAACTCATGTAAAATAATTATCCATAAGAATTTTAGTTTGAGAAAAAAAATTCTTTGATTAAAGATATAGACAAGATACAAAATCAAAAGACTCTCGGATATGATCAACAGACATAAGCTCGATATGGAACTTGTCTCTTTTAAGCAAGCAAAGGTTCATTGGCCAATTAAAAGACAAGGTTGTTCTTGGGTTACAACAATATTTGGTAGCAAGAAATATTCGGGAGTACCATGAAATGGCTCAATGTAATGTACTAAATCTATAGTGAGGCTTCTGAGCCTTGATTGTGTAGTGAATTGATGTGACCTCGTCAAGTTTGTAGTACCCTTTCACATCATTTGTGGCTTTTTGGGCATCGTTTACGAATTTCTACACTACCTTCACACCACTACCTTAATTGTCTACAACTCGGCCACCAATAGAGATCCCAGTTACTCGAAATGGCTCAATGATAACAACATTATCATGACCAATAGCTACTTCAATGGAAGCGTGTGAAACATAAAAGACTGTAATTTCTCCCTTGTAATAAGGCACAAGCTTGTACTGTCCACAAGGCACTGAACTGAAAATAAACTTCCCATTTGCATCTGATACAGCACAGCACAAGGCTTTCTCATCAAATGGTGCATCCTCATGGCCTTCACGGCATACATGCTTTAATGTTGTACAATGTGTCCTAGTAAGAAAATATGCTTTGAAATAGAACTTCGTGCTCAATCATTTATGATTTGAAGAGGACATGCAAAATCGAATCCATGCTATGCAACCAATCAAGTGATGATCCACACAACATTTATGAATGCACTGAAGAAAATGTGCCTAGCCTATCTACATGTGCTCATGCCTCATGCAAAAATGCAAATAAAAAAACACACACAACAAAAAATAAATTCCTAATGGCGTTGACTAATGATTTCAAATTCCTGGTGAAAAACTCCACCCTTAGGTTCGCAGTGGTGGATGCGCAGCGTCGCGACACCACTTTCATCAGTGCATTCTAAACATTCAATCCTATAATCCTCTAGGACATCAAACTATTGCATCCTTTCTTCAAGAGCTTCGAGGTGGTTACATACGTCCTATCCATTAAATAGACTCACATTCTCTCTTCCATTGCCAAATTCTCCATCTACTTAGGTTTTTGTTCAGTAATTTCCTATTCTCGCATATCTATGACTACATACGGTAACTGTATTTTTACTACCTCAATAAATATTTGAACTACTCATACCCTACAATCCATATCCAAATCTTTATGCATAACTACATGTACATAATTTTCTAGTAACTTCATCCACTCCCTACTACATTCCTCTTAAAGTCCTTGTCAGCTTCATGATTCATACAGTCCCCATTCTACAACCTTGTCATGGCATCTCATATTGGATTCAACATTGATATTGAAAGGACATGCACTGGTGGCCAATAAGATGTGGAGTATCTACTAAGAGATTCAAGGAAGAGTGGTAGAATTAGTTAAACAAGAAGAGATGTTTTGAATATTATGCACTATATTATGAAAAACCCAGATTACAATCCTTGACAAGAGATTAGAATCCAAATCACAAATTAATATGAGAATATCCTAGATGTTAGCCCTTTGATTCACCCAAGGACTTCCATGGATTAGGAGTAGTCGATGATGCTAACCCCAAACTATGCTTATCCCTTCACTTCATTTGAGAATAAAATTATTCAAGAGTGATCAAAAGTAAGCCCTTGTCATGAACCTTTATCAAGTCACTTCAAAACTTCAAGCATTTTTTTTGACATGAGATAGAACTCGCCCACTTCCTTCATTGTTTTTTTTACTGTTGTAAAGCACTGAACTACACATAAACAAAATTAAGATGAAAAGTGATGGCTACATCAATATCATTGCTCTACTTCTCCGATGCATGCAAATTAAGTGTAGCTTCCTTTTCCTCTTAGGGTAGATATACACTTCTCTTGTTTTCACATATTTATTTCTAAGGTTCCTTGATCATCATAAAATGCCATTGTTGAATGATAGCTATGATAACAAGGAGGTTTCAACCCCTTATGGTTGTAGGGAGGAGCATAGACTCCACTAAAGGAGTTCAATGATGGCGGTGCTAGCTCTCATGATAAGGATTTTGTACTTTTCATGAGGAGAGAGTAGGACTTGCAATGATGTTGTCTTTTCTCGATTGTCTTTATAAATCCAGTGGAGTATAGCTAAAAGGCAACCTTGTAGTCGAAGAAGATCACCATTGAGGTAGGCCACAAGCTATCATGAGGTTCAGATGATTGAGTGTAGAAGGAGCCACTTGATAGGACTTCTTAAGGCTTGTTTGTCTTAAGTTGATCACTATGCCAAGCATAATTGCAATTCCATATGTTTTTTCTTACAAACATGCCTTACAAGCCAAAATGCCAACCTGTAACAGGTTGTGTTGTTGTAACCCAACAATTTGCATGCCACCCTTCTTTAGATTTAGCTCTGATCATGTTGATTGATCAGGATAATTAGCACACATATCATCAACACTTGAATTCGTACTAGATAGATTAGACCAGACAGCTTTATTAATTGTCACATCACTACAGTCGCCTTCGGAATTGTCATGAAGGTGATGTCCTTTCTGAATTACCACCACAGTTGTAGTCCCAATAGATCCACACTAAAGAATACTATCGTCCGGTGATCATGTTCAACACAATCAAAGTTAGAAGCGACTCCAGAAGATGAAGATTGTCACCAAGCACCTCTAGCTCCAGAGAATGGTACATTCCAAAGTATTTGCCATGGTATACACATTGATTTCAACACAAGAACTATTGAAACCTCGATAAAGGCCTGGTAAACCATCAAACTTCAGAGTGATCTTGCAGAATAGCAAGAGTCCAATGAGCTGGCATGCCCCTCCTTTCATTGCACCCCTGGCCTCCCTCCTTAGCAAGGTGAGTTCTAACATAGTCTAGGGAATACACAAAAATGAAAGTAGAAGGAGAGATGCACTGGCCACCCTTGCCCATAATAACATTTCCCGAGTCCTCTACATGAAGAACCTCCTTTATCCAAAAGGCATGTTGCACTGCCACCCTCCTAAATTAGGTTCTTGAAAGCATGCAAGGAAAATCCCTCTTTTTCCCACAAAGCATACAAGTAGACGTAAAATACATGTTTTACTCTTTCCCTTTATTCTTCTGCAAGTCATGCATCATTTGCCAATGAACCATATTTCAATGAGGGTTAAGTTATTTCCCATCCTTTTCTATGTTATCATTCACCATGCTTATGGCCATTGAGCTTATGCCCACTGGATTATGCATGGAGGTGTTCTCAAGAAATCCATTCCGTCTTTCCCTCCAAAGATGCAAAGATTCCCTAAAACAATGCTAAAAGCATGTACTCAGTAGTTGTACACAATGCCACATGTTTCAGCATAAAAAACCTTGGGCCCTTCATGCACGAGCCCTTGCTCACCTAGCTTAGAATATCTATACGATCAATCTCACTAGGCAAACCAAAATATATGAATAGTGCCGCTGACTTCGGCCACTCAAAATATCTAACATATCAGTATGTCTGTGGCAAAATACTCATCCTCATCGGTATAATCTTCAAAGTATGTGTCAACATAGCCCTCCAGAAATATGATATGGACGAACATATCGGAATAATTTTTTAAAAATACACAAACAAGCATTCGAATGCATGGTTGCTTGTTTATTATAATATCGAAATGTAATATAATAATGCAGCTAGCTAAGGTTAAGGCTCTCTCTTTTTAAGCTTGAATGAAGCAGCTGTACGGGGTTTTGGTAATGGTAGCTTTTTCGCTGCATTCTAAAGTGCAAAAAGCGGGGGGGGCAAAAGACGGTGGGTGGATTGATGGCCGTGCCGGGCGGGTAGGGTCATTTTATTTTTTCTTCTTTTCTGTTTTTATTATTTATTTATTTTTATTTTCTTTCTTTTCTTGTAGCGGTTTGTTGCTTGTTCCGTTCGTTGTTTGTTAAGTTAGGGTGGTGGAGGTGGTAGCAGGGGGCCGTCCCAAGCCCCCCGCGGCAAGGCTGTCCCCGCGCCTTACCCCCCGCCGAGAGACAGCGCCTCCTCGGACGACAGGTGGCATGGAGAGCTCACTCGGCCCGGCCATCGTCTCCGTTGCATCATATCCCCACCGACGCGAGGTCTGCAACAAGGAGAGCCCACCGGGGACAGATGAGATGGGAGGCGCCGCTCTCCGCACACTTTATAAGCAAAGCCCGGATTACGCGCCGTTGCATGTGGGATACGCGGGATGCAACAATGTTAAAGGATAAGACATCATATACGTACCGAACGCAATAAGCCTACGTACCGAAGGTTTTCTTGAACATGGAGGGCTTGCTCTCAGAGGATGTGTAGTGTGCTCAATTATAGAAAACTTGAATAGAGCATGGTCCTCGAATAGTACTTGCAAGGTAGGATTCAAAGGGTCTCCTGCATGCTTATGCTTTTGCCACCCCACTCGCTCCATCTCATTTTCTCTTGATGCATCCCCACACGAATATTCCTCAAAATCAAAATGTTCAAGAACCAATCGAGTGTTGTAGCCATCGGTTTCCTTCAAGGCTGTATACATCATGCAAGGGGGTGCATTCTTATGAAGCATAGGGCTTGTTTTTCATGTCATGGTCCATCGTTTCGTTTCTTTAGGATCTGTAGCATATGCTAGGAGTATCTATAGAAAACTTAGAGATGCTTTCTCATTTTGTAGCATACTAGGGCTACAGCATGTGAGGACTAACACATTGTACAAATTGAGGGGCACATTGCATGATGCTCTAGCTCATGCTTCGTTGACTTGAATTTAAAAACATGTGCATAGCTCTAGCTTCTATTTTTTGAGAGCCAAATTTTGATACTAATCTTACCTTAACTCAAAGTGGTGTGAATTCTTATACTCAATAGCTTCCAATGCATTTCTACGAGCTCAATTTGCATGTGCATGCTTCAAGTCTTTACTTTTGGGAAATGGTTTATTGCGTTCCTTCAAAACAATGTAAGTTTCCTTATCCCGCCTTCTTCGATACACTGTATGCTATGTGCAATATGGCCAATGATAAGGCAACCATGATGTGGCTGAGCATGCATATCGGAAAATCAACAAAAATTCCTCAATTCAATGCCATGCACATGTTTAGTATTGAAAACGCATTTTGGGGCTAACGTGCAGAGGGGGAAAAAAAGAGACAATAAGCTTCTACCGGCTCTATGATGCACACATGCATGATGATTGAAAAGGTAACTAAGTTGTGAAGGGGCATATGATAGGAGGGGAAACTAGAAGTTTCCAATATCTCCATTGCATGTATATACCCTTCCATAGCACAACTACATGATAATAAAGGGTTTTGTGTATGTGGGTAATTATAATGATATCTCAAAACTTGATAGGATTAAATGGCATGTAAAGGTAAGTGAAGGAAAGATACATATGAGAGAGAGACACACACTCATGCAAAGCATATGGAAGGCCTATCTATTCTAGTTGTTGCTGTTTATAAGCCCGGGGAGTCTACCTTATAGAACATGTAAGATACCACACACAAGCTCAAAGGATAGGATATTTTGTTTGATTTTATTTATAGGATTATATCTATAAAATGGGGTTCTTCAAATAATAATTTAAAAAAAAAACAGGGAAAGATTAGTTTCTGGCCTTAGATCATGTAAACAAAGAGTATTTCTTAATAGCCTTTGAGTGCACATTATATAGATGAGTTTTTATAGGTGCACCCCTAGGTTTATAAGTCACTGACTTTATCTTCATGTTCAGATTTTTCTAGTAAGTTCCCATCCCAATTGTTATTTTGATTCATGTCACTGGCCTTCAATGTTGCTTTTGCCTAGTTACTCTTCCTATTGTGTTCCTATCATTGTCACTCAAAAACATTTCTATAAACATTTAATATGTAGGCACAACAAGCAAGATTCTTAGAGAATTTCTAGTTGTAACAACTCTTATATATACAGCCACATGCAAAACATGTTGGAAATACGACAAAAGCGGGTGCATGTAGTGTACCCATTATGCTAGCCTTGTACTTCTAAATCTTTTGTATCGTGAATGGTTAATTTAAATCTTGAGACTTGGTGAATTCAATGTTTCATTTAAGAAAAGTGATAAACAAAGCTCCTCTTGAATTTTGACGAAGTTAAAGAGAGTCGTCTAAGACTACCCCTACCCCTTTTGGACATCTTGATTCGCTAATGTAATATCGAATTTTTTGTTCAACTACCACCACTTCAACATGAGAATATTCACCTTATGTTATTTCTTCCATGTAAATGGCTCCACCCAAAAGGTAAGACCCATCAAAGACACGACGAACTATGACAAAATCTTCTTTACTTTGAAGCCACAATAGGCCTGCAACCTCCAACTTGTGCTATGGAACATGGGGAATTAGAAACTTTTCTTGTTGAACAAGATAGACAAGGCCATAACAGGCAATGATATAGCCAAATTGCTGATTAAGTCAGTGTAGACTCATTGGAAGACATCAAGGTCATGAGTGGACTTGCACAAATGCTTGGCTCCATGGCTTTCATTTGGGAGTTCATGCTAGATATTAAGGCCTCTACAATGTGTGCATCATAGAAAAAAGGGGAGATCATGCTGGCCAAAGTTACACAACAAGAATTGGTGGAGCTCGTCCTAGGCATGGACATTGGTTGCTCTTTAGTGCTATCTAGGACAATGATTTTAGAGTCACCACCCAAATCTTCCATGCTACGTTCACTTATGTTAAGCTGATTAGCTATATCCCCAAGGGCTTAATGGAGGACATCATGGTAGGAAGATTAGCCAAGTCAAATCTGAATGAATTTTGGCTTAAGGCTATCACAAAATCCACCATAAGTATTAGTAAAGTTTGATTATTCTATTGTATTAGAGAATTTTTCACACCAACGAGGACTCCAAAATGACAAATATACACGTATTCCAAAATGCAATTTTATTTTGAGAATGTGACATAAGCCTTTAATATACAAAAATGATAGATTACTCTAACACATATTTCCTTCTTTAACAAACACAATGAACAAATCACTTGAATGCAAGAAGATTCTTACACTTTTATTGTAACTGGAAATACTAGTTTCTTATGAACACAAGTACAAGCATCACAGTTTAAATCCTTTTCCAAAGAGTGGCTGAAGTGTTAACACTCTTAACAATAATATTTTTTTTACCTAGATGCGCTATTGGAGTGTGAGTGCACATGTCAAATAGCAAAGACTAGGTAGTTTCTATGCTTGTATTGTGAGTTAGTGTGAGCACCTCCGACACAACACAAGTATACAATACCACAAAGTTTAAATCCATTCGTAGAATGTGATACAAACCTTTAATACACATAAAAATGGATGTTTTATAGCTTACACTTACTATTGGAATGCAAATGCAAGTCTTGAGGACTAGCAATAGAAAATCCAAGAAAATTGTATGCTTGTATTATGAAGGAAAGTGCAAGCCTCTAATACAACATAACACAAATGAATAATCCTAATACCCTATTTCTAAAGTGCGAGGCATGTCTCTAATCCACACATATACAAAGGGAGACTAAAATTATAAAAATACTTTTAAAGTATGAGGGAGACCTCTAGCACAACAAAAGTATTTAAAATAGAAAATGATCTATAAATTATATTTTAAAATTAAAATAAAATTATACCTAAAAATGTACCTATGGACTACCATTAGTTGAGTCGGAGGCGAAGCAGAAAGGGAAGAAACTAGTCAAAGGCTTTCAAAATGAATAAAATGTTTTGAAACCTTCATTTATGTACTTAAATTTTTGTTTGTAAGTTTTACAATCAAAAGCTTTTGATCACTACTCCAATAAAAGATGATAATGATGATTGTAGTCTTTGTTGAGATGTAGAGAGAGAAGATATGTAGAGACTCGAGAGGGAGAGAAGAAACACACCATGTAGACTCCCGAGGACTATTTCATATTAATCACAATCTACACATATATATGCTCAAACAAAGGTCTCCAATTTTTGCAGATGAAAAAACCCTTGGGGAGCACAAGGGAAAAACCCCAACTCCTAGATACAAATTCACAACCATGATCAAGAAGGATTATTTTGTGTATGTAAAGTGAATCTGTGCATGTGAAGTGAAATTGAATATTTATTTACAAAGATGACCAAGACTTCTAAGATGTATATGCATGTGTGAAGTATATGGTGCCTACAAAGAGTATGTACAATGGCACTACAATGTTGTAGTAGATTAATTCCCAAAGATTGAAGTTGAGACAACTCCGAGTTCCAAGTCTAGCAAAGTAAAGCATACTTCATTGAGTCCTTTAGTGAATATATATGCAATCATCTGATCACTTGGACAATGTCCAATCATGATCATGCATTTCTTTACTTCATACCAAACGTAATGATAATGCATTGCAATATGCTTAGACTTGTTATGTTGAGCATAGTCTTTAGCAAGACTAATGGCACTTTGGTTATCACATCGAAATGGTATGATGGAGCAAGGACGATGGCCAATATCTGATACAACTTGTTGAAGCCATACTAACTCTCGAGCCGCTAAAGATGCAGCTACATATTCAGCCTTTGTAGTGGAAACAACAACACAATGTTCTTTCTTGCTAGTGTAAGAAACATGACAACCATTGATAAAGAAACAAATTCTACTTATAAAATGCATAGATAAGTGAGAGCTTGCCCAATCTACATCTGTATAACCCAAAAGGTGAAGTGAGCACATAGAATTAGAGTTTTGTTGGCATTGATATACCAACCCAAAATCTTTAGTGCCTTTCAAATACTTCAAAAATCATTTGGCTACAGTCCAATGTTTAAGGCATTGAGAACTAAGATGTTGTCTGGTGCAAAAAGTGGGAGTTTTTGGTAGAGCTCATAAGACAAGGAGTACTAGTAGGATATTCAGAATCCAAACCAAACTTCTAAATAATATTGTCAATGAAGTTTGTTTGACATAGTATTAAAACACCCTTTTTTTGATAGCATCGAATTTGAAAACCAAGACATGAGTGCATGTCTGCAAGATCCACCATATCAAATGCAAAAGATAAAACCTTCTTTACTTGTTGAAGGAAGTTGAGATTATCAATTGGAAGATCAACATAGAGATCAATGCCATGGTCATCATTAGCAATAATAGGTACAAGTTATGAATCGTGATTTGAAGAGTCAATATTATCTTGTGTAGGAGGTTCATCATCATATAGAAAAGGAAAAGCAATGAGTAATGACTTCTTTTCATCAACGTCCTCTAATGACCATATGACCATGTCCTCCCAATGTCCTCATGAGACCATGCGTCTCATGAGACCATGTGTTGCTCATAAGTTTCTCATTGAAAATAGCATCTTGACTTATGATAACCTTCTTGGAGGATGGATCATAAAACTTGTACCCCCTTGGAAAATTTGAATATCCAATGGAATCAAGTTTTCTATGAGTCTCTTTAGGTACGTAAATATAAGCAATACATCCAAAGGTTCAAAAATATGAAATAGAAGGAGTTTCACCTGTCTAAGTAGTAATCACTATTTTACAAGGAGTTTCACATGTCTAAGTAGTAATCACTATTTTACAAGGAGAAATAGAAAGATGATTTTGGACAAATACTATTGTTAAGACCGCTTCAATCTAGAAACATTTAGATAAGCCAGAATGAATGAGCATACATCACACAACATTCAGGATAGTCCTGTTTTTATGCTCAGTAACACCATTCTATTGAGGAGAGCAGGGAACCATATATTAATGTTGAATACCTTGATTATTACAATAATAATCAAAATCAGTATTCTCCATCATTATCACTGTGAAGTTTCTTGATATGATGACCAATACGAAGTTTGGCATCTTTTTTATATTTCTTAAAAGATAATAAAACTGAATCTGATTTGTGTCTCAAGAGAAAAACAGTGGTGTATCTTGAAAAGTCGTCAATAAAAGTCATGAAATACTGATATTGAGATTTTGATGGAGAAAAAGGTCAATAAATATTAGTGTGAATAAGATTATCTTTAGAATGAGTTGTTGTAGAAATTGAAAACAGTTTTTGAAAATGCTTTCTAAGTGCACAATATTCACAAATACCCATGTGAGAATGAGCTTTGAATTCCATACCTTGAACAAGGTCACGTTGATAAAGATCGACAAGATTAGAAAAATCAAAATGAACAAAGTGATGATGTTATATTTTACTGTTAAGATCACCATGAGATGTAACAACATTTGTAATATCTTCATTTAAAGATAACTCGAAAAGATTACCATTTTTAGAAGCAGCACCTATGGTTTTCCATCTTTCTCAATGCCATACTTGATATGGTCAAAACCAACAAAGAGACCAAGATCCACAAGCCTTGCAACTAAAATAAGATTCCTTTCTAGATGTAGGATGTGTAAAACTCCACATAGAACTCTTGCTGACGATAGAGTACCGAGATATAAATCACCTATAACTTTGACTTGACAGGTTGTGTCATCAACAAGATAAACCAATTTCTTGACAAGAATAGAATGATAATTATGTAACCATTGGGATTAATATGTCATGTATCCTGTAGCACTAGAATCAATAATAAAAAGAGATCCATCACACAAACATGAAGTATCCTTTCCAAAGAGATATAATAACTCACATAATTTGCTTTTTCAATAGTGTTGTCATGTGTAGCAACATATGCTCTATTACGATCTAAATAAAAACGCCTCTTGAAATATAGATGGGTTTGATAATCACTCTTTTTGTAGTAGTCATAAGGAGAATAATCTGTGGATAAACATGTTGTTTATTAGTAATACCATATTCTTTCTCATATTATTTTACCTGAAAATCATTTGTACTGTGATAATTTCTATTACAATAAGAATAACGTCTATTAAAAAACTTGATATGAGAGAAGTTACCGCCACGATGACTCCTATGTATAAAGCGTGGAGAGGAATATCTTCGAGAAAGTAAAGCTTGATTGATTTTTTTTGACTATGTCCTCTCGTAAGATCATAGTTGTTTCATGATTTATGCATCGTCGTTCATGTCATTGTGAACATTCAATCAGAGATATCCAAGCTTGATCAAAATTGCTCCAAACTTTGTTAGATAATATGGTAATAATATTATCATAAGTAATCCTTTTTACAGTGTCAAGAAGTTGTGTTACCAATTGCTTTCATGGAATGGCATCACCAATAGGCAGCAAGTTGATTGATAATGTTCTTGAATGATTCGATACATGTTGTTATAGAAGTTTCGATGTTGTATAGTAACTTAGTCAGCTCTCATCGTACACTACTGCAAATTATTTTAGCAAGCATATATCTCCAGACTATTGTGATGTATTTTTCATGCTTAATCATCTTGGTTTGATGTACTTTTGATGGTACTTGGTGGGCAACATCATTAGATACTCGTTTCTCGCCATTTTTCCTTGGTTTTGGTGGTTTTTTGTCACTTTCTATAGTTTATAGCAAGCAATTTTGAACTATCTGCACTGTTTTAGCTTACAATATGGCATCTTCTTCCAATGACAGTGCTATCTTCAACATCAATAAGCTTGATTGTATGAATTATGCCTATTGGAAGAGCCAAGTTTGGCACGGATTGGTGTGCCAAGCAAAGTCCTACAAGTCAAATGTATTAGCTGAAATAGCTTATGGATCTCCGCATGAAAGAGAATGTGACCATGTCAGCTCATCTACACTAATTTCATGCTATTCTTAAGAACTTCAGTTCGTAGGGCACTTATTTCAAAGAGGATATCACTCTATTGTTCTTTCTTGGAACGCTTAATGAGTCTTGGGATGTATTCCATACTACCTGATGTGCTTCTGCCACTACTCTGAAGCTATCTAATGTTGAGAGCTCTCTTCTGTAGAAAGAAATCAATTGTAAGACTTTGGATACCTCATGTGTGTCTCATGCTTTGACCATTAGAGGTAGAAATGATAGAAATGAAAAGAATGATCGCGATAGTGGTTGTGGGTGGGATTTGCAAAAATCTTGGTCCAAGTCTTGTGGAAATTCACGCACCAAATCCTGTGGTAGGAATGCCAATTTGACATGTCATCATTGTGGAAAGAAAGGCCACATAAGGCCACAGTGTCATGAACTATGCAATGAAAGGCGCATAGAGAAGGGAAAAGAGAAAGTGTAAGATAAGTCTTCTGATTGTAGCATAGTACCTACTAAGTCGAGTGTTAAGATTGAAGAGCTCAATGTTATGCAGCTCGAGGATTTTGATGGGGATTATATCCTTGTACAAGCTTCATCTAGTGCTTCACACATGACAAAGATACACTTTATGTATGTACAGTGTTGGCTCTTAGACTCAGGTGCATCCTTTCAAGTGACACCTTGCCAAGAGTGGTTTCATTCATACCATTCTATTTCGGGTTCTCTACACTTGGGTGATGATAGGTCTCTTGAGATTGTTGGCATTGGTGATGTTAGGTTGCAATAACCTTCTGATAGAAGTTTTGTTATGCACAATGTATGTCATGTACCTACATTGACATGTAGTCTCATGTCCGTTGGACAACTTGATGGCACAGGATATCATGTATCTTTTGGAGACTCTACATGGTTGTGCTTATGAGAGGTTCCAAGGCTAGCAGCCTCTGCCCCTTAGTTGTTCATAGATCTATAGTTGATCATGCTTTGTCTATGGGGTCTCTACCTCATGTATCTCTTTGGCATGCTCATTTGGGGCACATGTTCATTAAGGGAATGAAGTTGTTTGTGTGACAGTTTGTTTTGTTATTTCGTAGTTGGATTTATTGTGTTTGTTTAGCCTAGGATTTTCTTCGGTCATTTTGTTTGATTTGTTGAGTGTGAAACTTGATAGCCTTGGTCGAGCTTGGTATTTTTTTGAACAGGATGAAGCTTGTGTTTGTCAATAGCTACTGAACATTGAGGAGATAGGTATATTTTCTTATCGAGACTCTTGCACATCACGGGGATAATGGGTTCACGAGCACTTCACATTGCACTTGTTGATGCACTGCACTCGGGGGTCGTCTCCTGTTCTTATCAAATACTTCCATGCCATGGATTGGGATTATGCACATTTTGCACCATGGTTGAGCACTAGCATGGCATGAGGTCCACTGCAGCTATATGCAGTAAATTTTAGATGCACGCGCACATGAGAGAGCACCTATCATTGAGCACGCACATTTCTTGCACGCACCATTTGGGTTGTTCATCACAAAGTTAGGAACCTTTGGTTAAGAGTGTAAGGTGGTTGGGTGAGTTCGAGGGTCGTGAAGGATGCCATCAATTGTGAGAAGGGTTGTTCATATTTGGTCAACATCTTGAGGACCATCAAATTCTAGAGTGATCGTGAGATTTTGGATGGGTGGAGCGGAGTATATCATATCTTTTTTATGAGAGTTGAGAGGTGAGGATAAGGAATTTTAAATTAACAAGGAATTTTGTTTGCATTTTGCATGACGCACGATCACATCTAGATAGGCTAGGCACAGTTCTTCAATGCATACATATTTTTGCGTGTAGCATCGATTGATTGGTTGCATATCATGGATCCAACATTGCATATTTTTCCAAATCATGAAAGACTGGACATGGTGTTCATTTCATAGCATATTCTTGCTAGGGCACACTGCATAAAAAAATAGGTTCATATCCAGAGAATATTTTGAAGACTCAAGGATCAACGAAAAGATCGTACATTTTACATAATCAGCGAGTATTTCTTGAAGAAAAAGAGGACATGTATGGTGAAAGTGTGTGCAATAACAAGCACAATAGGCCAAGGAAGGGAATAAGTCATCCAAGATAAAAGATGGAGAAAAATGATACAATTTACAAACATCAGTATTTTTTCTCATTTTTGATCGAATTTCGTAATTCTGTCTATATAGGCTTGTCGACCAAATGTGTTCCAATCGTTTTGAGTATCCGAACAACTATATTCGGAGTTCACATGACAAAGTTATTATCCAAACAAGTTACAAACAAGCATAAAGCAGAAAAAACGAAAATAATGAAAAGCAGTAGAAAAGCAAAAGCCAAAAGCTGAAAGCAAAAAGCCTAATGTGTGTGAGTGTGGATAGAAAACTATATAAGGAGAGGAGATTGAAGAGTTAAGGGCCTTCCCCCTTGATTACAATTGTATTTTATGAGAGAGGAGAGTGGAGGGTCGCATGCTAGAGTGAGCTCTTGTCATGCCAATTTGGAATTTGGAAGGTACGAGAATATATTTCTCTTGGTTTGCTTTCGAATTATTGGTATTTCCATTGTGTGGTTGTGTGATGCTCTACCCACATACGGGTTTTAAATTTTTTGTGAGCTATAAGAGACATTGTTTTTAGTCTTGTTTTGTGGTGTTTTATCAAATATTTGAATTTTTCAAGTTGTGTTGTGTATCCAACAAAGTCAATTATCCCAACCGGAACTCCTTAACGTCTCGTTATAGGGTTGTGAGAGAGGCTTGCTCTCGATCACCGCTCACGTAACACCGTGTAACGTGTCCACTAGAATCCTCTAGGACTCGTCTTAGCAGTCCATCGGAAAGGTTGTCCAGAAAACTCCACCCGGCACTCCCACGGAATGTTGCGGGTTTTGCAATCTAGGACTTTCCGCGTCTGCCACGTAACGGAAGCGTCCTGGCCGTTCCCACTAGGATCGACTGGAATTGTTTGGTCATTTTACTAACAGCGACTAGCGTCAGACCTGATCGAACTACTTTACGCAGAAACGCCAGGTCTGAAGCGGATTCATGCTGCACTTGGTTCAAGGAGAATGGGAAACGAGAGGGATGCAAGGCTCAACCTCTCTGCCAAAAGGCATAGTCCCATTCCGTTCCCCTAAAACAGCTTGAATCGGGTAATCGGTAATTCCGAGTCATCGTTCTCATTACTTGTTTCGGTGATGTCGATCGTCCTTCTGTTCGTCGAATGCTTTGAGAAAAGTTCCCGGCTAACCCGGACCACCCATCCGTAGGACGGACCCATGGTCCATCCTCCGCACTTTCCTCGGCTTGTTTTAGTTATGTAATTACCTACCACATTAGTTTGACATATAACAAACAGCTTCCTTGATTAACCCTGTTAAGCACTGGTTCCTTCACGTAATCTTATCACAGGACATAAAGAAAACAATGCCAAACAACTTCTTTATTATCATTTTATCCTTCTATCTTTGCAATACAAGGAGTTCCCGCCCGTACGCGTATTCATAATCCGCCGAAGGCTATCCAGTAATCCACCAGGGATCACTAATCCAAGTTTCCGCCCGTAGACTAGTATGCGGGTCTCGAGATCCAATCCCGAGTCACGTTAGCCTCTTGTGCAGGGCCCGGAAGGCGAGGGATTTACAGCCAAAGCCCCCCCTGGCACCCAAGCGTCCTCCTGCTCCAAGCACAACTCAACGGAGAGACCTCTCACGGCGGGTTCGGTCCACGTTCCCGGCGCGGCTAACAACCCCCTTGGTTAGGGTTAGGCAGGCAGTCGGGGGTAACTGAAGCTGCCTCTCCCTTCAGGCCTTCAACCTGAAGTATTTAGATGTATTTTCATCCTTTAGTTCATTAAGCAAACATTGCAAACAGTGCTTTCTAAACTGTTACAAGCACAATCAATTTCCAGTGGTCGTTTAGCTGGCAAACTGTTAAGGAGTGACTCCTTTTCCCCGAATGCAACCCGCATTCGATCCGAAATCAATTGCAACTTGGCAAGATTCCTATCATTCTTGGGTTAGGGTCATTCCCTACCAATACTTTAGGTTTTGTTGTGGTAGGTTCCAGCGACCATGTCGCTTTAGTTTATTGTCTGGTCATTTGCTTCAAGGCAAACACCTAACCTTTCCTTTTCCTTGGTAGTTATTCCCCAAGAAAAGTGAGTAACATGATGATTACTCATCCTCTTGTAAGTTAAATTCTTTCAATAACTTGCCAACCTCGTTTCGAGAGATGACAAAAACTCTCTTGTGGGCAAATCTCAAGTTTATACAAAGTTGCAGCTTTTTGCACATGTATTGCATCTATTCCACGAGATTATTCTACCCATTGTTTAGCGTTTTCCGGTCACGGAATTTACCTCCAGCCGAGTAACAGGGTTTTAGGGTATCCTCCAAACCATTCCTAGTTATGTTGGCCATGGTCCTAGAAATAGGCAACTCCGTCGGAGTTTCATCATTTTGAATGATCCCTTGGGATAAAACCTTAGATCATTTCATGCATGAACATCCAATTGCTTCGACATTTCGTAAGATCTTTAGATTTGCGGTTTTTTTCTTGGCAACCAGTGTAAACTAGGTCGAATTACCCTAGTTAACATTTGGGATTCCTATCATATCGACTCAATCATGCCCATACGAATCTTTGTGGTTTGGATTACTTTAGTCAACTCAATTAGGCTTGTCTTGCGACAAGGATGATCCTTCTAAAGGTAATAACTAAATCCAACGGAGAATAATAATTACCAATACGCGTAAACATGCGATTTATTGCTTCTACGCATCACATGGTTCATGATAACTTTATCTTTCCTTGGTGTAGCAAAAACTGCATGATAATCTGGAAGTTAACTTTTCCTAAGACATACTAGGATTTACATCAATTAATCATGCTTACAACCTTATAGTCTATACTCCCGAATCTTATGCTTTGACGAACCATGCAACCTTTTCTAAATGCGGCTTCTGATGAATGACGTTATCGCATGATGATTATGCAACATTCCCTTAGCTATAATGTAGTTAACGAAGTTTATACCAACTAAAGCTAATGTTAACTTAGTCCATACGATCATTTTCGTACTCTATTATTTCTTTTCGGATAATACTTTATGGTGCTAACCTTTCCTCATGAAATCATTACGAGAAGGATGTTGCCTAACATGCGGCACACGCTTATTCCTACCATGTCTAGGACAAAAGAGAATGCACTTATAAATTCCATTTCTTTGCCTAAGTTTAGACTCATTACTTGGATAAGGTACGAAAACTACATGCAACTAGCCTTCTAAGGTGGATAACTCGTTCAAATTCATGACATATTTCAATCTTGCCTAATGTTCAAGAGATGCTTTATCAAATGTATTTCTTTCCAATTTCCGTATGCATTAAAATTAAGCGTAAAAATGCAATTCCTTTTATGAGCTAAGCGCGCCTAATCATGCGAGAATAACTCGAAGGAACCTGGACTTGAGGGCTCGGGGAGATGTCCACTTGTACATTCGAAGATGAGCCTCCCGCGGTCGCTCCTTGTGATCTTTTTGGGGCCATTTTAGACGTGGATTCGACTTATGATTTGCCCTTGCGGTCTACGAAGTGACTGGCCTCAGAATACGGCCTTCCGACCTTTGCCTTTATCCTTGTATGCGGAAGATTCCTTTTCGGGATGGTACTTGCGGCAAAGGCTTTAGGAGTCTCTCAAGAAAACTCGAATCGGCACGGAAATTAATCTCGGATGGCTTGCGGTTTAAAAATCTTTTTGCGAGAGCCTTTTCGATGGTTCTTGCGGGGACTTTATGGCTTCATCGTCCCCTCTTCAAAGTTCCGGGGAGGGGTATGAAGAGGTCTTCTTGGAAATGTGGTGGGAAGGGGGCTTAAGGAGGCCCCCTCTTAGAAGCTTCTAAAGAAGCTTCTAAGAAGCTTCTGAGCTTCCACAGAAACACGTGGGGGGGGTGATCCAACGTGGCGGGGCAGCCTGAGATGGCCGGGGTCAGGGAGGCAGCGATGGTGGTTCGTGGCGGTGGCTGGCGGACCGGCAGCTAGCGGCGGACTGGGCGACCTCCTCCTGCTCGGCGACCAGCACGGCGACCTCCCCTTCAAGCTCTCTATCACAGCCGTCCTCTCCTTCAAGCTCTCTCCCACAGTTCCTCTCCCTACCACACCCCCTTGATGGGGGGTGTTTATATAGGCATGGGGGTGGGGAAGAGGGCCTCCACACACGTGGAGGACTCCCCTCATGCAGTCCCCCACTTCACTCCTTCTTGGCCATTCCCCTCCCACTCCCTCTCCTCCAGCCATGCATCGGCTGGGGGAAGGGATAATAGTAAAAAAAATTTGCCTTGTATTTATCCTATTGCCCTTCCCAAGCGGTTGTTCCCTTGCGGTTTTTTGGTCCTCAACCCCGGCCTTTAATTCTTGACGTGGGACCTCATTTTCGAGCGTGCAGGGTGTGGATTAGGTTACCAATAATCACGAAGTAGGGAAATACTCTTGCACAGGGTTTACACGGCGTGCGGGAAGTTAATATTTGCGGTACGGGGTACGCGGAAATATTACATTCTCTCCCCCTTAGAAGAATCGAGATGTCCTCATCTCGAGATAAACTGGGGATATTGAAGATTGAGAGAGCTTTCATCCATCCAGGTAGCATCCTCTTCGGGATAATCTTTCCACTGGACGAGGCATTCTCTCAAGGTTCTAGATCTCAACTGTCTCTCCCTAACATCTAAAATCTTTTCCGGCCTTAGTTCAAGGACTCCTTGACTAGGCATTACAATTTGTTGGTCATCAAGTACATGATTTGGGTTGGGTACATATTTTTTTAAGAGACTAACATGGAACACATTGTGAACCTTTAGGTTATCAGGAAGTTGCAATTTATAAGCATTGGGTCCTAGGCATTTGAGGATTTTATATGGTCCACAATACCTTGGACTTAGCTTCTTGCATTCACCTAGAGATAAAGAACTCTTTTTCAGCCGTACACGAATGAAGACCATGTCTCCTTCTCCGAAGATCCTCTCTTGGCGCTTCAAATCCGCATATGCCTTTTGTCTATCTTTGGCTGCTTGTATGTCTTGTCTTATTGACCTTATTTGGTCATCCATGTCCTCCAACATTTGTCTTGAAGCTTCCACTCTTAGGGTAGGATCTGAAAAATTTAGAGGACTTCGACAATCATGACCATACAATGCCTGAAAAGGCGTCATTTGAATGCTCTGCTGGTAAGAAGCATTGTAAGCAAATTCTACTAACGGCAAGTATTGAATCCATCTCTTTGGCTCTCGACAGCAGTAAGCCCTAAGCATATCCTCAATGATTTGATTTACTCGCTCTGTTTGTCCATCTGTTTGGGGATGGTAGGCAGTGCTAAAACAGAGCTGAGTTCCAATAGCTTCAAAGATAGCTCTCCAGAAGTGTGAAGTGAAAAGAGAATCTCGATCGCTAATGATCCTTCTAGGTAACCCATGTAGCTTGAATATTTCCTTGATAAACACTCTTGCAATGTCGGAGGCTTTATAGTTTGTCTTTACTGGAATCAGGTGTGCAACCTTAGTAAGCATGTCAACTACAACCATAATGGAGTTGTATCCTCCTTGGACTTGGGGTAAGCCCACCACAAAATCCATACTGATGAATTCCCATTTCATTTGGGGAATGTCAAGTGGTTGTAATTTTCCTGGCATCATGACATGTTCAGCCTTGATACGTTGGCAAGATAAACATTCACTGACATATTTGAGGACGTCACCTTTGAACCTGTCCCAATGGTAGCTTTTCCTAACTACATTAAGAGTTTTTGCATAGCCAGGATGTCCTGCGAAAGGGGAGTCATGAGCTTCCCACAATATCTTCAGCTTAAGTGACTGGCTTGCTGGTATACATAGCCTTGTTCTGTAATAAACAAGTCCATTGTCAATAGAAAATTCATGATACTTGGCCTGTAACTTCGGATTCTGATCCTTGGTACATATTTCTTTTATCATTGCTTGGTAGGCCAAGTCATGGCATGCTTCCTCTCTAGCCAATTCGAGTATAGGGTTGCTTGGCATGGATACCTTTGTAGCCAGAGATCTGGCCGTTGATGGATTCTGCAAGATTAGGGAGTTTAGGAATGCCTTGCGACTGAGTGCATCGGCAACTACATTCTCTTTCCCTGGTCGATACTTGATTTCAAAATCATATTCCTCCAATACTTCAATCCATCGACGTTGCCTCATGTTAAGCTCGTTCTAGGTAAAAATCCATTTGAGACTCTTATGATCGGTTACTAGAGTGAACTTATTTCCCAACAGGTAGTGTCTCCAAAGCTTTAGAGCATGGATGACGGCTAATAACTCCAGATCATGAGTGGCATAATTCTTTTCGTGACTCTTCAATTTCCTTGAAGAATATGCTACTGGATGACCTTCCTGCATAAGAACACACCCCAAGGCAAGAATGCTGGCATCAGTTACTACCTCGAACTCTTTATTGAGGTCAGGAAGTTTTAGAATAGGCGCTGATACCAAACATTGCTTCAATTGGTCGAAGCTATTTTGCTCGGGAGTTGACCATGTAATGGAAGTCTGCTTCTTTAGTAAGTCGGTAAGAGGTGCTGCAATCAAAGCATAGTTTTTGATAAAGATCCTATACCATCCTGTCAAGCCAAGAAAACTACATATCTCTTTGACCGATACTGGTATTGGCCATTCAAGCACATCTCTGACTTTGGCCGGATCCACTGATATTCCTTTTGATGATACTATGAATCCTAGATATTCAATCTGACGTTTGAAGAATGCACACTTCTTCATTTTTGCATACAGCTTATGAGACCTCATTGTCTCCAACACAATCCGTAGTTGGGCCTCATGATCTTCTTCCTGTTTAGAATAGACTAAAATGTCGTCGAAGAAGACAAGCACGAAATCATCAAGATATGGCCTAAAAATATCCTGCATTAACCTATTGAAAGTGGCAGGTGCATTTGTAAGTCCGAATGACATAACCAAGAATTCAAAGTGCCCATATCTTGTATTGAAGGCCGTTTTTGGAATATCCTCATCCTTGATCCTGATTTGATAGTAGCCTGATCTGAGATCAATTTTGGAGAAGATCTTTGCACCTTGAAGGCGATCAAGAAGCTCATCTATTCTAGGAATAGGGTACTTGTTCTTGACTGTTGATTGATTCAACCCACGGTAATCAATACAAAGTCGAAGTGTCCCATCTTTCTTTCTCTGAAATAGGACTGGAGCTCCCCATGGTGAATTGCTAGGCCGGATGTAGCCCTGATCTAACAGTTGCTTGAGTTGTTCCTTCAACTCAATAGCTTCCGAAATAGACATTCTCTAAGGTCTCTTTGCAATTGGCGCAGCTCCAAGTATTAGCCTTATTTCATGATCAACTTCTCTTGGAGGTGGAAGTTCAGTTAATTCCTCAGGGAATACGTCAGCATATTCCTTTAGCCAAGAGGGTCCCTCATGAGACTCTTGCTTTTGATCTAACTTGTTGAGTTTGATCAAGTAAACAGGTAATCCTTTCCTAACCCCTTTTATGATCCGCGATACCTTGGCTAGCTGGATTCTCGGCACTCCTGCCTCACCTTGAGTCGTAACAAACTCTGTGTCAGAGTTTCGAAAGGAAACTTGACCCTTTCCACAGTGGATGTGGGCGTCATTGGGCTTAAGCCAATCCATCCCGAGTAGACACTCATGGATGCCTAAGTTCATGACTCTGAATTTGACTGAGGTTTTCTTTCCTCCCAGATAGAACTCCTCCTTAGCAGTTTGCCTAGCACAAGTTACCTCACGACCGTTTTCCAATTCCACAAGTAGGGTAGGTGCTTCTACTGTGGCTATTCCTAATCTCTTAGCACATGCTGGTGAGATAAAGGAATGTGTACTGCCACAATCAATCAAGGTTTTGAAACCTTTACCTTGATAGTCCGACGGTGTTTGAATTACCGAGAACTGGCGATTCGGCCCCTTCTTGTGTAGAGTGGCATGGACCGTCGCTCTTTCGAAATCCGCTTCCATAGTCGGGTCTTCCTCTTCTTCTGCATTACATCTTTGCCTATTGGTAATGCAGGCAGCTCTTCCCCTTCCATGGGCGGCGGCTCCCTGCCCGCGGCCAGCACCTTGACGGTGTCCCTCGCTAAGCTTGGGACATTCCCTTCTGAAGTGACCAAGTTCGTTGCAGTGGAAACATCGGAGGTTTCGGCCATTACTGTGAGTAGGAACAAAGTTGTTGACGTTATTTGTCCTTGCTTTCTTCCTTTGTCCCTGATTGTGGCCTTGAACTCTCTTAACCTGAGGTCTGAATGCTCCTTTGCTTGGGTCACTATGAGACCAATTCTTAATACCCCTTGGTTTAGCTTGCACTTCCTGAATTATAGGTGCCGCTCGAATGAGTGCATCCTGAAGATCTGATGGTCGCATAGATTCGAGACGGGTATTTACAGGTGGATTTAAGCCTGCGCAAAATTTGGACACCTGCTGTGTCGTGTCCATTCGTGGCGCATACTTTAAGAGTGAGACAAACTTAGAGTAGTATGCGTCAAGCGTGAGTCCTAACTGTTTTAGCTCATAAAACTCATTCATTTTTTGAGTACGATATGCGGGCGGCAAATATCTCCCTTGCACGGCTTGCTTTAACTTCTCCCAAGTAACGGACCCCTCTGAAATCCCTTGATCCCTGCACCATTGTTTCCACCATAGTCTAGCTTCACCGGTGAGTTTTAATTTGGCGAGCATGGCTTGATTGGTGGGTGCAGTGCCAGCGGCTTCGAAGTAGTCCTCCATAGATTCAATCCAAATCTCAGCGTCTGACTGGACGAATCTGCCTCTCCCGTCAAACTCGGGTGGCTTAATCTGTTTGAGGAGGAACTTCTTCTCCTGGATCACAGTCGTACTTGCTGTAGGGGGCGAATTTGGAACTTGTACCTGGGGTTGCGCCTGAGTAAAAGTTTTCTTAACATTATTATATAATAATTGACATTAGTTATCTTTAGTTCAACTATTTCGTAACTCATGAAGCTACTTAACTTTTTGCAACGACTTTGATGCACAATCGGATAGTGATAAAAGAAGTCCTTATTTATATTTATGTAGCGTAGCCCCATACAACATCTCGAGTGAGGATAGTCCAATCATTACATTTAGTTTGGGGAGAACAACATAGTATTGGATTTGTCTACAGGAACTGTGTAATAGTAGGGTTTTGGGTCATGTATCTTTAGGAATCGATAATTCATTGGAAGTTCGGGATATCCTTTCCGCTGGAATCCATACTTCCCATGGCGGCCCAATACCTTAATTCTATCAGCTGGAATTACACGGGTTACTTCCTCATAAACATATGAGTTTAATTCAACCCTCCGACCCCGAATATGCAAAGTTGAATTCACGTGAGCTTCCACAAAAATGAACAACTTCACGACTTTCAAGTCTTCCAACCACTTGATCCTTTTCAGGTTGGTCTGTAGATAAGCAAACCGGTGGGCAGCTATGTAGTAGATTCCTAAAGACCCAGTCCATCTTCGCTCTATATATAGAGGTGATGGATTATAAATCTGCTCCAAGATGTTCATCATTTCAATTCTCTGCCTATAATGCGGAGAATGCATCGCAGTCATGAACATGATCCGGAACACCAAAAACTTATTCCACGCCTCGTAATTCTGCAAGACAGTATTGAAGATGAGAAAATGTTTGGACAGGAACAATTTCTTTACTTCTCTTCTAATGAAATCTTATGAAAACAATTCCATTGTAAGTCGGCTCTGATACCAACTGTAACGTGTCCACTAGAATCCTCTAGGACTCTCTTAGCAGTCCATCGGAAAGGTTGTCTAGAAAACTCCACCCGGCACTCCCACGGAATGTTGCGGGTTTTGCAATCTAGGACTTTCCACGTCTGCCACGTAACGGAAGCGTCCTGGCCGTTCCCACTAGGATCGACTGGAATTGTTTGGTCATTTTACTAACAGCGACTAGCGTCAGACCTGATCGAACTACTTTACGCAGAAACGCCAGGTCTGAAGCGGATTCATGCTGCACTTGGTTCAAGGAGAATGGGAAACGAGAGGGATGCAAGGCTCAACCTCTCTGCCAAAAGGCATAGTCCCATTCCGTTCCCCTAAAACAGCTTGAATCGGGTAATCGGTAATTCCGAGTCATCGTTCTCATTACTTGTTTCGGTGATGTCGATCGTCCTTCTGTTCGTCGAATGCTTTGAGAAAAGTTCCCGGCTAACCCGGACCACCCATCCGTAGGACGGACCCATGGTCCATCCTCCGCACTTTCCTCGGCTTGTTTTAGTTATGTAATTACCTACCACATTAGTTTGACATATAACAAACAGCTTCCTTGATTAACCCTGTTAAGCACTGGTTCCTTCACGTAATCTTATCACAGGACATAAAGAAAACAATGCCAAACAACTTCTTTATTATCATTTTATCCTTCTATCTTTGCAATACAAGGAGTTCCCGCCCGTAGGCGTATTCATAATCCGCCGAAGGCTATCCAGTAATCCACCAGGGATCACTAATCCAAGTTTCCGCCCGTAGACTAGTATGCGGGCCTCGAGATCCAACCCCGAGTCACGTTAGCCTCTTGTGCAGGGCCCGGAAGGCGAGGGATTTACAGCCAGAGCCCCCCCTGGCACCCAAGCGTCCTCCTGCTCCAAGCAGAACTCAACGGAGAGACCTCTCACGGCGGGTTCGGTCCACGTTCTCGGCGCGGCTAACAACCCCCTTGGTTAGGGTTAGGCAGGCAGTCGGGGGTAACTGAAGCTGCCTCTCCCTTCAGGCCTTCAACCTGAAGTATTTAGATGTATTTTCATCCTTTAGTTCATTAAGCAAACATTGCAAACAGTGCTTTCTAAACTGTTACAAGCACAATCAATTTCCAGTGGTCGTTTAGCTGGCAAACTGTTAAGGAGTGACTCCTTTTCCCCGAATGCAACCCGCATTCGATCCGGAATCAATTGCAACTTGGCAAAATTCCTATCATTCTTGGGTTAGGGTCATTCCCTACCAATACTTTAGGTTTTGTTGTGGTAGGTTCCAGCGACCATGTCGCTTTAGTTTATTGTCTGGTCATTTGCTTCAAGGCAAACACCTAACCTTTCCTTTTCCTTGGCAGTTATTCCCCAAGAAAAGTGAGTAACATGATGATTACTCATCCTCTTGTAAGTTAAATTCTTTCAATAACTTGCCAACCTCGTTTCGAGAGATGACAAAAACTCTCTTGTGGGCAAATCTCAAGTTTATACAAAGTTGCAGCTTTTTGCACATGTATTGCATCTATTCCACGAGATTATTCTACCCATTGTTTAGCGTTTTCCGGTCACGGAATTTACCTCCAGCCGAGTAACAGGGTTTTAGGGTATCCTCCAAACCATTCCTAGTTATGTTGGCCATGGTCCTAGAAATAGGCAACTCCGTCGGAGTTTCATCATTTTGAATGATCCCTTGGGATAAAACCTTAGATCATTTCATGCATGAACATCCAATTGCTTCGACATTTCGTAAGATCTTTAGATTTGTGGTTTTTGTCTTGGCAACCAGTGTAAACTAGGTCGAATTACCCTAGTTAACATTTGGGATTCCTATCATATCGACTCAATCATGCCCATACGAATCTTTGTGGTTTGGATTACTTTAGTCAACTCAATTAGGCTTGTCTTGCGACAAGGATGATCCTTCTAAAGGTAATAACTAAATCCAACGGAGAATAATAATTACCAATACGCGTAAACATGCGATTTATTGCTTCTACGCATCACATGGTTCATGATAACTTTATCTTTCCCTGGTGTAGCAAAAACCGCATGATAATCTGGAAGTTAACTTTTCCTAAGACATACTAGGATTTACATCAATTAATCATGCTTACAACCTTATAGTCTATACTCCCGAATCTTATGCTTTGACGAACCATGCAACCTTTTCTAAATGCGGCTTCTGATGAATGACGTTATCGCATGATGATTATGCAACATTCCCTTAGCTATAATGTAGTTAACGAAGTTTATACCAACTAAAGCTAATGTTAACTTAGTCCATACGATCATTTTCGTACTCTATTATTTCTTTTCGGATAATACTTTATGGTGCTAACCTTTCCTCATGAAATCATTACGAGAAGGATGTTGCCTAACATGCGGCACACGCTTATTCCTACCATGTCTAGGACAAAAGAGAATGCACTTATAAATTCCATTTCTTTGCCTAAGTTTAGACTCATTACTTGGATAAGGTACGAAAACTACATGCAACTAGCCTTCTAAGGTGGATAACTCGTTCAAATTCATGACATATTTCAATCTTGCCTAATGTTCAAGAGATGCTTTATCAAATGTATTTCTTTCCAATTTCCGTATGCATTAAAATTAAGCGTAAAAATACAATTCCTTTTATGAGCTAAGCGCGCCTAATCATGCGAGAATAACTCGAAGGAACCTGGACTTGAGGGCTCGGGGAGATGTCCACTTGTACATTCGAAGATGAGCCTCCCGCGATCGCTCCTTGTGATCTTTTTGGGGCCATTGTAGACGTGGATTCGACTTATGATTTGCCCTTGCGGTCTACGAAGTGACTGGCCTCGGAATGCGGCCTTCCGACCTTTGCCTTTATCCTTGTATGCGGAAGATTCCTTTTCGGGATGGTACTTGCGGCAAAGGCTTTAGGAGTCTCTCAAGAAAACTCGAATCGGCACGGAAATTAATCTCGGACGGCTTGCGGTTTAAAAATCTTTTTGCGAGAGCCTTTTCGATGGTTCTTGCAGGGACTTTATGGCTTCACCGTCCCCTCTTCAATGTTCCGGGGAGGGGTATCAAGAGGTCTTCTTGGAAATGTGGTGGGAAGGGGGCTTAAGGAGGCCCCCTCTTAGAAGCTTCTAAAGAAGCTTCTAAGAAGCTTCTGAGCTTCCACAGAAACACGTGGGGGGGTGATCCAACGTGGCGAGGCAGCCTGAGATGGCCGGGGTCAGGGAGGCAGCGATGGCGGTTCGTGGCGGTGGCTGGCGGACCGGCAGCTAGCGGCGGACTGGGCGACCTCCTCCTGCTCGGCGACCAGCACGGCGACCTCCCCTTCAAGCTCTCTATCACAGCCATCCTCTCCTTCAAGCTCTCTCCCACAGTTCCTCTCCCTACCACACCCCCTTGATGGGGGGTGTTTATATAGGCATGGGGGTGAGGAAGAGGGCCTCCACACACGTGGAGGACTCCCCTCATGCAGTCCCCCACTTCACTCCTTCTTGGCCATTCCCCTCCCACTCCCTCTCCTCCAGCCATGCATCGGCTGGGGGAAGGGATAATAGTAAAAAAAAATTGCCTTGTATTTATCCTATTGCCCTTCCCAAGCGGTTGTTCCCTTGCGGTTTTTCGGTCCTCAACCCCGGCCTTTAATTCTTGACGTGGGACCTCATTTTCGAGCGTGCAGGGTGTGGATTAGGTTACCAATAATCACGAAGTAGGGAAATACTCTTGCACAGGGTTTACACGGCGTGCGGGAAGTTAATATTTGCGGTACGGGGTACGCGGAAATATTACATACCGGGATACAAGGCTAGATTAGTAGTGTAATGAACGAGGATCACGGGAACATGGGATGGAAGATTACTAGTCACACTGACGGTATATAAGGTGTAAGAGAGTATTTTTAGGCATGACAAAAATTATCAAGAAACTCTCTTTTCACCTTCTCAAGCTTCCATGGCTTCTTCTTCTTCCTTCTCTTTTTCTTCCTTTCTTCCTCTTTCTCTCTCTTCTTCTGGCCTTTCTCTCTCCTCTCCCTCTTCTTCTGCAGCCCTTCTCTCTCTCCTTCCCCTTAGTTAGGATAGTTAGGTCTCTTTCATTACAAGTGGTATCAGAGCTTTGTCCTTGATCCTTCTATTTTCCCATAGATATAGGGCTCTCACACTTTCCCACAGTTAGAAAACTCTAGCTACATCTCTTTCATAGGTACACAGGAGTACTCAGGCAGGCTGACACCCCTCTTGAAGACTATGGCAGCCTTTCTTGGAGCTTTCCCAAGAACCATGGACAAATCTGGAGGCGAGCAGACAAATTTGACAAGTCGTCACAATTTTCATGCAAGTTTTTTTAGGGTTTTGGGCAAAAGTACAGTTAGAGAAGGCCAAAAACTCAGTTACTTTTCAAGAAGACATTCTCTCTCCTCCTTTTCCCAAGCTGCCATGGAAGCTCCAACCCAAGAACCTCAGAAATCTTGCTTCCCCCCTCTTCCCGAGTAAGAATGGTTAATCCCAATGCCTTCCCTTCAGCTGGAGCAGCATATAGAGCAGCAATAAGCTTGATCTACCCTGGCTTGTAGCCCCAGGAGCAACCTTGAAATTTGTGGTGCAAAAAACAGGCTGCTTCTTGGCCTGCTGTGGACAGCCCCCCCAGCCCTCCTCTCCTTCCTGACCTCACTCTTGGCTCTTGGCAACCTTCTTGGGCAACATTAGAGGCATCTTCCTCAGCTCTTGGACTCCCCTTATCAAGCTCAAAAATCTTGAAGATTTTGGTCTTTTCTTGGTCCCCGGGAGTCCCTCTTCAAGCCTAGCTCAAGATTTCAGTCATCAAGAAGCACGGGAAGAAGATTACAAGCAAGATTTGAAGGCATACACTTGTGGGCAGCCATGGCTATGGAGTAGAACTTCAATTTCAGCAAGAACTCTTTATGGGAAGGTCTTGAGCCATCCTGCCTTGACTTCACCTTTTTTTGACAGAGCACAACCATTTTGGAGCTATGGAGCATGTGGGATCAAAGTGGAGCTCTCATGAAGGACTGAGGTGGCATTAGTGGCTGCCTTCTTCTCCAAAAGACTCAAGGTAACCGATTCTTGGCTCTCATTCTCTCCATTTAAGCCTCTTGTTGAATCCCATCCACTTGTTTGAGAGAATGTATGAGTCCAAGTAGATAATAGGAGTCCCAGACATTGAATGCATGCTGAATATTAATCCCAGTCATTTCTCTTTGATCTTATGGCACTGAAATGGATTTTACTCATGCTGAAGCTTCATTGTGACTATATTTTTGCTTACCCATAACCCGTTTGGCTTCTTGTGAATTGGCTGAGCCAAGAAGTGATTTAAAAAATCCATTGTATAAGGGTGAGTAGGCAGTGAGTCACTGCCAGTAAGCTCTCTATCCATATTCCCCATTCCAATTCCATGCACTTCATGAAAAGCCCAAAATTTTGATTCCAGAAATGCATCTCATGCTAGGTGTTTACTTAATAAATTTTTGCCATGTATATTCTGGGTGAGAAAAAGCCCGATGCCAGGCGAGGTGGCAAGACAAAAGAGGGGTGACCCCCCTTGCCATCAAAGACCCTGATGGGGTGCACAACCTGGGCCGGGGGAAACTTTGCCCACCTCTCGTTGATCCAGAGCCCAAAAAATTATTGCAGGTGCAAGTACATTTGATGGAATAGTCTGAACCCTGATCATTTGAGTCTACAAGCCCGTACATGCATTGGTAATATCACGAACCACTTGCTAATGTATGGTGGATGCAATGCAAGAAGGGCAGGGTATGCAATTATGGAAATGGTCTTAGCAATGACCTATGGATGCAAAGGATGTATGGCTTTATGTGGCATTGAGAGCCACTATTGAGGCCTTGGATATCTAGGATAAGACCCTCACCATTGGGATAAGGCATGCTCCTTGATGACTGGGATAAGACCCTCATCATTGGGATAAGGCATGCTCCTTGAGGGATTCTTTGAAGGGTATAACAGATAGCTAGTATTGACCACTGTTGAGGTCCTAGATGTCTGGGATAAGACCCTCACCATTGGGATAAGGCATGCTCCTTGAGGGAGTCTTTGAAGGGTATTGCAGATAGCCAGTCCTACACAGTCACCCCGCAAAAGTTGATTAAAGCAAAACCTTCTTGTGTGATTGAGTACGGGCTCTATAGCTTGATTCGAAGAGGGAATCTTCCCCTTTGATCTGAACTAAAAACTCCCCATTCCGCCTTACGGTTTGGGAGATACACTCAGTTTTGTGCTCAAAGGTACTGTGGGACAAGCAACAGTCCTACACACTCAGCCCGTAAAAGTTTATTACAGCAAAGGTTTCTTTGTGATTGAGTGGGGCTCTATATCTTGATTCGAAGAGGGCATCTTTCCCTTCGATCTGAACTAAAAACCTCCCCATTCCGCCCTACGGTTTGGGAGATACACTCAGTTTTGTGCCCAGAGGTACTGTGGGACAGGCAGCAGTGCTACACAGTCAGCCCACAAAAAGTAATTACAGTAAAGCCCTGATCATTTACTGTCAGAGATATTTTTGCATACCCTCGTAGAGGGATCGAGAGCTTTCATTTGAATCAAAAATTTTGGTGATCGGAGTTCCCTAGCTCAAGATATCGTCATTTTTGTAACAAGGGGTCTGGTGGACTGCACTTGGGATGGCAGGCCACAAGGATAAAGCAAAGGCCCAGGATGAATTTCAGCGTGAAATAAGGGACTCCCATGCCTCAATGAACGATCCTAGCTCAGCCAGGAGGATCGTGAAGACATGTTTGAAGAGGGTGCCCCCGAGATAGATTGTTTATCTCTGCTCAACCAAACCTTATGCCAACATGAGACCCATCATGCTGAACGACATCGAGAGATGGAGCAACACCATAGGGAGATGGAAACCCGCCAAGATCATTGTCATTCTGAGATGATGGCCAAAATGGACCTACTCATAGAGCGCATGGGCGCCCTCATCCCTACCATTGCCCCCCTTAGATCGACCCAAGGAGTATGTCCCTCCCCGTGAGGCTAAACCCCCCCTCCCATTGGAGACCAGGCATAGCCCACAAGGTCTCGATGGTACCCATGGCATTCCCCATAGCACTTATGAGACAGGTGAGCCCTCCACTCGACATGATGAACCCCTCCTTCCCTCCCCCGTTACAAATCCTTCAAGCCCATCATTGCACCCCAACTCCCCTGTAACGGAAGCTACTTGCACACTCAAGGGAATGGCTCCAATGCAAATCTTGGGAAGCATGGAATGCACAGAGTGCATGGGCAGCATGCATATGGCAATGGGCAGCATGCACATGACAATGGGCAACATGCACATGGCAATGGGCAACATGCACATGGCAATTGGCAGCATGCATATGGCAATGGGCAACATGCATATGGTAATGGGCAGCATGGACATTTTGGTCAGCAAGGTCCTAATGGGAAATTTGGTACTCATGTAATGCAAGGGCAGCATGGCCCCCATGGAAATTTTGGACAGCCGGGGATTGGACAACAAGGCATGTATGGGCAGCATGTAGCACATGGCATTCATGGGCAGCAAGGCCCAAATGAGCTGCGTGACAAGATTGTGTTTACTAAATTCAATGGGCAGTCCTCATCCCCAGCTGAACTAGAGGAATGGACCTCTAAATTGGAAGCCTATTTTCTCATCTACCCCTGTATCGATGAGGCAAAGATCATTTTTACCTCCCTTCATTTAAAAGGTTTTGCCCACACATGGTAGAGATTCGTTCAAAGAGAAAATCAGCAGTTTCGTAATTCGGAAGAGTTCAAGATGCATATAATCCAAGTTTTTGTCTCCCCGGTGGAAAAAGAATGCTTGGCTAGACAATGGTATCAGTTTGATAAGTGAAATCTCATCGGGAGGGAGTACACCAATCAATTTATGAACCTATCCATGTATGTTGAGGTAGTCAGTGATGAGGCCAAATTGCATAAATACATTTATGGGCTAGATGCGCATCTCTCAACTGATGTAATGGCTCAAAAGCCAACCACCCTATTGGCAGCCATAGAATTGGCTGAACGCTATGGTAAAAAATACTACCGCAATGAGGGCATGCAGCCCATTGCAGGACAATAGAGATACCCTATTAGGCAACCCCCATATGCTAATAATTATTGCATCAACAATGCAGGAAATGGTAGCCCCAAAATTCCTACTTACCCCACTTTTAATGCTGAAAGGAAATATGGCAATTCTGGGATAGTACCACCCTCCAAAAGTGACCCAAAGTATGCTGAAAATAAGACAAGGAATGGCTTCAGCCCTAATGGTCAAAAATTCATTCCTCCTGAAGTGGTCAAGGATAGAAAAGCCAAAGGCTTGTGCTTTAAATGCGGGGATAAGTACATGACTGTTCATGCATCCAAATGCTCCTTTAAGAACGCCATTGTCAAGTTTAATAGCATGTATGTGCTAGAAGATAGTGACAAGTTAGAAGAGGACTTGCATGACAACTCTCCAATGATGACACTTACAGAAAATGCTGAATGTGAGGAGGATATTGATACCGATCAGTTTTATGACTCACCGGACGGGTTCCCTTTTGACCTCGGTGGTGGCTGCCCCATTGATGACATGCTTGGGAATGACCCTTGGCACCCCTCATTCACCACTATATCAGCTTGCTCGATCTCCATGGATGCATGGAACGGCTCTAGGAGCCCGAACACCCTACGAGTGCATGGTAACATTGTTGGCAAGAGTGTATACATCCTCATAGATAGTGGCAGCAAGCTTGGAGAGAATCAAAGAAAATGCAGATTTTCAGCTTATAATAGCAAGACAACTCAAAAAATAATTCAAGAAACGCTCCCAAATCTTTGTCTTGCATTTGCATAAGGATAATAATGAACAACACACCTTGGGGAAGTAAAATGCAGCACTAAAAGCGCTTTTGGCTGAATATGAGGACCTATTTCAGCCCCCCACTATACCGTTCCCCCTCAGAGATCGGTGGATCACCCGATTGACTTGAAGCCCCATGCCAAGCCCATCAATAAACCCCCATATCGACTCTCTAAATGTGAATGAGAGGAAGTAGCAAAGCAAGTCAAGGAACTCACTGAGATGGGATTCATAGAGCCTAGCTCTTCCCCTTATGCCTCCCCGGTTCTATTGGTTAAGAAAAAGGACGGATCTTTCCGGTTGTGCATTGACTACCGTGATCTCAATAAGATCACCGTCAAAAATAGATACCCCATCCCTCGAATTGATGACTTGCTTGATGATCTCAAGGGAGCACACTACTTCACCAAGATTGATTTGCGATCCAATTACCAACAAATCAGAATGAGGGTGGGTGATGAAGTCAAAACAGCCTTTCGGACTGACCGTGGCTTGTACCATTTCCTTGTCATGCCATTTGGGCTCACTAATGCACCCACCACATTTCAGAGCTTAATTAACAAAATATTGCAGCCATGGCTTTTCCAGTTTGTGTTGGTATTCTTTGATAATATACTCATTTACAGCAAGTCACTGCATGATCATCTGAAGCATGTCAGGCAAATTTTTGATGTACTGAGAGAGCACCGGCTATTTGCCAAAGAAAGCAAGTGTGTCTTCATGCAAACAGAGGTTGAGTACTTAGGATACATTGTTAGTGGAAAAGGCATCCAAGTTGATCCTAAGAAAGTGCAATGTGTTCGGGAGTGACCCACCCCACTACCACTACCTCCTTGTGTGGTTTTATTGGCCTCTCCTCTTTTTATCGGAGATTTATTCACCATTATGCCATAATTGTAGACCCATTAACAGAAAAGTTTTTAAAAAAAGGCTTTCCTATGGGATGAATTGGCTGACAGCAGTTTTCAGCAGCTGAAAGACTTGCTCATTTCAGTCCCCCATCCACGTATGCCCCAACTTTTCAAAGGATTTTATCATCCAGTGTGATGCTAGTGGACGGGGTATTGGTGCAGTCTTGCTGCAAGAACACGGGGTAATAGCATTTGAGAGCCGAAAATTGGATGATAAAGAGAGAGAGTTACATGTATATGATCAGGAGATGTTGGCAGTCATTCATGCTATCAAAAAGTGGCATCACTACTTGTGTGGTAGCAGATTTAAGGTGAAAAGTGACCACCGTGTGCTCAAATACTTCTTGACTCAGCCCAACCTCACTCCCAAACAACATAGATGGGTGGCTACCCTACAAAACTATGACTTTGAGATTACCAACACCTGGACAAGGACAATGTAGTGGCTGATGAACTCTCTCACATGTAGGCATGCAAGGCTTCATCCATCATTGAACTCCACCATGATTGGATTGAAGAGCTCCAAGAGGCATACTTGCTTGATGCTGAATTCGGCCCTCTTTTCCAGAAATTACAGCAAGGTGCCATGGATGACAATTCCCAATATCAGCTCCACAATGGCCTCATTTGGATCCATGGCCATATTGTGATTCCCCATGCCTCTCCCTTCACCCAAAGGATCCTTGAAGAGATGTATTCTTCACCGATTGCTGGCCACTTAGGAGTCTTCAAAACAGATAACTGAGTTTTGAAAAGCTTCCATTGGAAAGGCCTATGGAGGGATATTAAAGACTTTGTGTCTAGATGTGTGCCTTACCAACAAAATAAAGATAGCACTCTTAAACTGGGTGGATTTTTGCAGCCTTTACCTATCCCCGAAGGAAAATGGACCCACATTGCCATGGATTTCATCAATGGTTTACCTACAACCAAGAAGGGTTGGAATAGCATATATGTGATAGTTGACTAACTCACTAAAGCAACCCATTTCATCCCTACAAAATCCCAGTTTATAGCATCTCAAGTTGCCACTCAGTTTATGGAGCATGTTTTTAAGTTTCATGGCTTACCCCAAGTCATAGTACATGATTGGGACACCAAATTTATGAGTCAGTTTTGGCAGACAATTTTTACCTCCATGGGGACCAAATTGGCTCCGTCCACATCCTACTATCATTCCCAAACGGATGGGCAGACCGAGAGAGTCAATAAATGGCTTGAAACTTATTTGCGACATTTTTGTCATGATGTGCAGAATTCTTGGAACGTATGGCTGCACTTTTTTCTTACAACAACTCCACTCATTTGAGCATTGGAGTCTCTCCCTTCGAAGCATTTTATGGTTATCGGGTGCCCCTTCCTACTATGATCTTCAATGAAAAGCTCAATCCCCTTGGAAAAGAAGAGTTGGGCCGCATGCAAGCTTTACTTCAACAATGCAAGGTAAACCTCAAAAGGGCTCAAGAGCACATGAAGATCCATGCTGATGCAAAAAGAAGACCCCTTGACTTTCAAGAGGGTTAATTGGTACTCCTCAAGGTCCCCAAGTCCGGTTAGGCCACACTAAAGGACGATTCTTGCAACAAGTTGGCACATCGTTACTATGGGCCCTACAAAATCATTAAGAAGGTTGGGGACTTGGCTTACCATCTCCAACTCCCTCCCACTACTAAGATCCATGATGTCTTCCATGTGAGCCAATTGAAACCTTTCATTGGCACTCCCAAAGATCATGTAGAGGAGCTACCACCCATAGATGAGGAGGGCCTTATTCAGTACATTCCTGAAGGGGTCATTGGGCAACGTGAAAAGAAACTCCGCAACCGTTCCATACATGAATACCTAATCAAATGGCAAGGCCTACCAATAGAGGAAGCCTCTTGGCACCTAGCATCTATATTGGATGAATTTCCACACCTCAAGGAGACCGTATTGGCTGGAACTTAACCATGACATCTGTTTTGGGCTACAGTCTGCATCTAGACAGCCACCTATTTTGTACCAGTTTTGGTCCTAGTCCATTTTCAGCCCCATCCTCCATACATGGGCTGAAAGTACACCTCGAGGGCTCTTTGTCGTCGTGTTAAGGGTTGAAGTTCTACCATCGAGTCTTAGAGAAGAAGAAGAGTATGGGATTCAAGGTTTGGAGAATGGAAAAAGAATGGAGTTTGACAAGATTTGGGTTTTAGAAATGACTTGGTTGAAGAAGAAGATATCAAGCTTTTTCTGTGTATTTAGCATATATGAATGGAATGAATGTCACTATCTTGATTACATCAAATGCATTTGGAAAAATAAACCATTACATAAAAGGAAATTCTCAAATTTTTAATCCAAATGCAAGTTCAAATGGCTTTTAACTCATGTACATAGATGGATTACAACTCCAAGAAACTAGTATTTTGATGGTAGACTCAAGTACATTCAAGATATGGACCAATAGCACATGAAATGCATTGATGGAGCATAATTTTAACTTCATCCATGTTTTAAAACAGAAAATTCCAGCCCATAATCAAGCTCAAAAATTGTACATAAACTCATGAATAAGCTCCTCTAATCATTAATGGGTAAAGCCCTGATGTTAAGAGGTAAATTTCTTCTATTTCAATCACATGAATCACTTGTTTGTTCATCAAAATGGACAAGAATAGTGGGCTGCCCTATTTATGACTAGTTTTTTAAGCCCATAACAGGCCATACACCTTCAAAATCCTCCCCCTTTTCTTGCCCCAAAGTCACTCAAGTACTTGGGTACAAGTCGGGCTTCATTGGACCATGAATGAGGTAAATAAAATGAGAGAAGACATACATAAGAGCAGGATGAATAATTTTCTCTCAAATTTCCCCCCTTTTATAGACTATCATACCATGCATTTTTGTGAGAACAAATAGACGAGTAAGAGGAGCTCTCAGCTTCCTTGTTTGTATCTTCATGTTCAACTCTAGTTTATCTTCAATTTGCATGGTCCAAAGCATGCACCATAGCTCCCAGTTTTCTCCAGATGCTCCAGGTTGTGCAGGCCCGCATTTTGCGCCGAAAATTGCGGGCTACATCCTGCTCAATTCCACTTTACTTTTTGACCTACTTAGGTCACCTTGGTTCATTACTTCATGTCCCCCATGAACCTAGTGGACTTTTGGCATTTTTCATAATTTATAACCATATTTTCCACTTGAATTAATTTGATTTATCCTGCAGACTGTCTATTTCTTCCAGCTGACCAAGTTGTAGGTTCCCATAGACTTATTTTTTTTATCAATATACATGGTACAACTGAAAATTGTATGCTAAATACAAAAGAACTTATGTAACTAAGTTGGTTTTTGGGTAACAATGACTGAATTATGTATGCAAATTCCTCATATAAATCCTAGTAAAGTTCTTCTGTGTTCATAAAAATCCCATGATTTATATTATGAACAATAAACTCTTTGACATTCACCCCCTCCTAACCTACACATTCTCCGACATGTGCCATTTCACAAGATTACAAGTTTAAGGAGGGTCTTCTTCTGATATATCTTCATCTTCATTTTCTAAGTCTTTTTCTTCCTGCTTGTCTTCAAGTAGATGGCTCATATCCAAGTCATCAAGTTCATAAGTTGAAGATTCTCTTCGTTTGAAGAGCTTGATACGTTTCCTGACTATTGGTACTTTTACCATGGTTCCATCCATTTCAGCCAAAGAGCAAGAAGCATTATTATGTACTACTTTTACTACATATGGTCCAAACCATCGCTTGGCTAACTTTCTATGAGCACTATATTGATTGTCCAGGCTACTATCATAGACAAGTACCCAATCATTCTCTTGAATAGCTCTTGAACAGAGTTGATGCTTGTGAAACCTCTTCTTATTCTTTAATCTTGCTATTTTAAGCCTTTCAATGGCTGTCTTGACATCTTCTGGCCTTCTTTCAAGTTGCCTTATGCGTAAAGTCAACAATTCTTCTCTATTCATGCCTTCATCCCAAGGTAAGATACTCCATGTGACAATGGACTCTTCAATAGGCATAATACGTGGCTGTCCATATATTAGTTCAGCTAGCATATAACCTGTTACTGCACTATGGGTAGTTCTATCAGCCCATAATACAAATGGTAGCATTCTAGGCCATTCCCTCATCTTTCCTTTGCAAGATTTTGCTAAAGCTTTAAGAATTGGTTAATGACCTCTTTCGCTCTTACCATTGCCTTCAGGGTTGTAGGCTGATGTAAGAGATAGCTTGATTTCCAATTGAGCAAAGAAATGGCGAGCCTCATCAGCATCCAATTCTCCTCTATCAGCAGTTACTTTGGCAACACAACCATACCTGCAAAATACTTCTTCAAGTAAAAATCTACAAACAACTTGAGTAGACTTTGTTGTTAAGGTTTTTCCTTCCACTTGATTTATGAGATCTTCCCTATCAAGTACTAGATATCTCATGTTCCAAATTCCTATAGGCATGGTTACTAAATCAAAAACCCATCTATAGCGAATGGATAAAGGAAAGGTAGGCTGAAGCCCATCTCTATGCTTAACCATAGAGTACATTTGACAAACATGACAAGATTTAACAAAATGCTCAATGTCTTTATACATGTTTTGCTACCAAAATTTCTCTTTTATTTTGGCAAAAGTGCCCCATATGCCTCTATGACCAACCAATAGGCTTTCATGAAATTCTTACATGACCTGTCTTTGAGTATTTTTTTTTCTCCTAAGACTCGAACATGTGCCCTTCATTTCTTTTTCGCATGCCTCCAAAGGTAGCCATCTTTAAGAAAAAAGCCATAAGCTTTTCTCTTGATTCTCTTAAACTCTTCATTAGTCCAATCTTCCTTCTTTGTCATAGTGCTAAAAAATTGGCCAATTTTTAGCTAATCATCTTCATAATATTCTTCTTTAAAGTGTGAATAAACCATAACAAAACATTGAGCATGCTGTCTATCAGCTGCCCACTGTCCTTCTTTGGTTGCTTATTCCTTCTTTGCTGATGTAAAATTTGTTTTAGCAGCTGAACCTATTGTACTTGCTGTAATTATTGTTGTACCTGCATTTTTGACAGCTAAACCATCATTAGGTACAACTGTACTTGTTGTTTTCAGATTTGAACCTGCATTTACAGCATCATTTTTAGCAAATATAGACTCTGATTCTTCCTCATCCATCATTTCTTCTTCATCCTTATAACTGGCACGCAAAAGCATGTCAGCAAACAACTGGATTATCTCTTCCTGCAATATGTTTCAAATCAGGATTTAAGGATTTAATATAGGCTATTCACCTTACCATAGCTATGTCGGGAGTGGAACAATTGGCATCATGCCCAAGAGTGGAAGGCAATCTGTTTCAACTATTACATGTGCGCCCATGAAGTAATCCCGGTCACATTTCAATGCAGTTACTACTCCCAAAGTTCTCTTTTAATTTGAGCATACCTTCTTTGTCGTTCATTAAGAACCTTCGCTCCAAAGCGAATTGCATATCTGTTGCCTTCAAGGTCGTCTTGATCGATTGCCCATCCTATTCCAATAGGACTTGTGTCTACTGTGAGTATAATAGGCTGTCCATTAGAGTAATTAGCCCTCTTTAAGGTGGGGGCTAAAATAAAAAAATTCTTTAGTTTTCGAATAGCTTGAGTATGTTCTTTTTCCCATATAAACTTTTGGCCTTTCCTTAGCAGTTGATAAAGATTTTTAGCAACATGAGCAAAATGTGGGATCCAAATAAGGTAGAAGACATATGCACCAAGAGATCTTCTCACCTTCGAAACATTTGTGCATATTTCCTGCATTTTGCTGATAGCATCAATCTTGGATGGAGAAGGCTTTCGGCAATATGGACCACACATATGCCCTACCACAAGAACTTCTTAGACTCCAAAAACAGATTAAGCACCTGAAAGAGTAAGATAGACTTCTTCTAATTTAGACAAGATTTGAGCACAATCATTAATATAATCAGAAACAAACTTGCGGCATCCAAGTTCGTTGAGTTCTTCATTCTTCTCATGAACTTCACATCCTTTGATTGGTACATCATCAAGGAAAGGAAGGGTTAATTGAGGAATATAATCTCTCAACACTTTATGCATGGCATTCATCATGTGAGCTACTGAATTCGTAGCCCCTTGAGGTAGAGTACACATGCAGACTAAGCCAAGAGGCGTCTTCATTGTGGTAATGTCTCGGCTTTCCAAAGCAAGCTGAAATTGGTCATAGCCTGAATATAAATCTCCCATGGAATAAATTGCTTTACCTGCAAAACTTCAGCAAATTCATCAACAATTGGCTCCGAACCAAAATTTCTAATAGTGACTTTATTGACATGCTGTAAATCTTAAATGAATCGCAAAGATCCATTCTTCTTGGGCAAGGTAAACCATCGGTTGGAATATGGAGCTAAAGATGGCTCCAATATTCGCATTTTTATCTTTTCATTTAGAAGCTCCAATAACTTAGGCAAATGAGCCCTTGGTACCGGAATTGGTTTAAGATTCCAAGGAACATGTGGGACCGTAAAAATCACCATTGGTGCCACAACGCTTGGATCCACACAGCCAATTTCATGTGGCTGAAATGAAAAAGCTTTACCATGATTCTTTATCATCTCCATGAAGATTTGCTTTTCAGCTAGGCAAGAGAAAAGATTCTTCACCAAATTTCAGCTCTTGTAAACTGTCTGCCGTAAATTGGTGACCAATCTTTGGGATCACAAAGGCTTGGCTATTTGGATATCCTTTTTGCTAGTCCATCACTTTTGGGTGTTAGAGGAGTAGCCACTGGCTTGACCTTTTTATCAACTGTCTTATACTTTGTTTCTACTCTTACCTCTTCCTTGTTCGGATGTCCAAAAGCTTCATGATCTGCAGATTCTTGAATTATGTCATACATATCCAATGTGCATACTTGTATGGACTGATTTTTAGCTTGATTTTCTGCATGAACAGCTGCATATATTTTAGCCATTGCATCATTATAATTCAACCCATAAAATAGCCTTGAAATTTTTTCATCTATAGGAAAAACATCAATTTTCTTCAGTTCTTGTTCCACATGACATAGATGCTTTCTTTCAGCCCTATTCGGGGTTGAAAACTGTTTATAACATCCCACACTATTGGCCATAAAAACCTGCAAGTCAGCTTTTGGCCTTGCCCCCTTTACATGTGAAGGTAATTTTTTATAACATGATGCGCTGCCATAGCCTCCACTTATAGCAGTGCTACCCGAAAACCCTTAAATTCTCGGGCATTAGGAGGAATAGGATGATCTCTCAATCGATCTCTATTCGGGTGATGATTTACACATACAATCAAGAATTGGACAGCTTTGTCATTATCCTTACTTCTTATCTGAGCATATGATGAACCATCATCAAGGGTCTTTGTCTCTATTCGAGACTCAGAAATAAAAAGTTGTCCAAGAATGATAGGATAGCTGCTAGAATCTTGAACAAAGAAATGAAATTCATCTTTTACATTACCAATAGTAACTTGTACATAAGGGCATGCTGCATAAAGATCACCAGAGGAGTTATTGGATGCTTTCATGTACCATCCTGGTTCCACATCAATGGGCCATCCGCCATTCTCGTGGAGACTTCTTGACATGACATTAATCTCTGAGCCATGGTCTATAAGGGCAATGCATGGAGTCTCTTTTTCTCCAATCTTAACAATGGTTTTAGTGGTCGCCCTTGCCCAATGGGTATGGGAGTAGTGACTACTAGGAATAAAGTGAGCATCACTTTCTTCTTGCATGTTGTGAAGATGAGATTCTTTCTTAAGCATGGGCTGCACTTTAGATTGAGAAGTCCCCACCATAATAGCTTCTTCAGTTTGTGCTTCATAGATGTCTTAATCCTTGGCTTCTATGGCTGCAATCAATTCTTTGATTGCCTCCAATCGAATCCCTTGAGTTTTCAGCTTCTCTTCATCCTGCAAATACACATGAAGTGCTTGCAAAAAAGCATGCACAAATTCTTCAGTTTCCTTGCCAACATATTATCTTTTTTGTTTAATTACATCAATTATTACATCATGAAATCCTCGTTTTGCAATTCTGAGAATTTCACCTAATGTAAATTCAATTCTACTTCCAAGAATCCTTTCTTCTAGGATCCACTTAAGATCCGTTATGGTCTCTATGTCAGACTGCAACTTGTAACTAGGATGTTTACTTTTTCTTTTTCCTTCTATCTTCTTTGCTTGAGGGGCATCTCCCATATCAAGCTCTGGTGGTGATGGATTTTCAGCAGTCTTCTGCTGATCTGGTTTACTTCTTGTCACGCGTTTAGTTGGTCCTGAAGAAGAAGGACCGACAACATCTTCATCTCTTCTTCTTTTTTCTTCTATCATGGCTTCATGATTATTAATTTCAGCTAACCAAGCAAAAGATGAAAATGAATCAACTGGCTCGGTCCATCCGATACTTCCTCGGATGCATTGACTAGCAGTAGTTAAATCATCTTTGGTTGCCTTTCCTTGCTCCATGCGATCTAAGGCCTGCATCCACACTTTAGATTTTGCATTAGTTTTTGTTCTTGTTTCCAAATCCTCCAATCTTTTCTTCATGCCACCGTTGCCAAAATTTGGCTCAAGAGGAAGCCCGGTTTTGGTTGCATGAATTTTACCATCCTTCCAAAAGACTAATTTTTGTGCTTCAGCTTCACGGAATGCACCGCACTCCCTCTTATCATACTGTAGGCTATCACACTAGATACAACGTCTTTTGAAGCCTTCTCGTACAGGTCTTTGGGCAGTTGATTGTCCCCTTTCTTCCACTTTCACATCAAGCCTTTCCACTTTGGAATTAATCTCCATTAGATTAAGATGGAGATCCCGCATGCTTTTAATTAGCTTATCCATGACATCCTTCTTTGGAGATGGAACAACAGAATTTCTTGGTTTCTTGGCCATAGAGACAGGAGGTCAAGAAACATGAATAGGCTCCTTCATGGATTCAGTTGGTGCAGGGGTTGATCCCCATCTTAGGCACAACCGCTCTCTTCGAGCAATCATATTAACTGCTTCAGTGACATCACTCCAAGCAGTCTTCAATCCCGTCTCAGAGTCATGATCTTCAACTTGATCAGTTAGCTTTTCTTGAAGGAAAGGATCTGCAGCCTTTAGAAATAATTCAATCTTCTGGCTTTCCATACCTTATTGATCCTCAGGATCTAGTTGAGAAAATTTGCTTTCAAATTCGCGATGAAGAGTAGTGGCGGTTAGACCCTTATTGGGCCTTTCAACCCATTCAGTGAAAACTTTCTTTGTCATAAGGCCAGAATCTTCAAGAAAATTTTCTTCTCGAAGAGCCTTCTTGAATGCGGACCATCCCGCGTCTTTTTGGAAAAGACCATGAATTCGGTCTTGGAGACCATGCACAGCCAAACGGTCGGCTCCAAGCATGTTGAGGAGCTTCGAAGAAGACCATCTTGTCAGTATAGAGGCGGATAAAAGAGGATACATTTTGCCCATTAAATTGCTTGAGCTCTTGCCTAACTGTTTCCAAAGCTTTAATGGTGGCTGCATCATTCCGCTCTTCTTCTTGTCTCCGTTGTTGTTGCAATTGCAACTACTGCTAAAATTGCAATTGTTGTTGTTGGCTTTCTTGCATCAGACGAACCAAATTTTGCAAGGCATCTCCTCCCGAACTTGATGATTCTCCCATTGTACTTTCTCTTCCACAGCGGACCTTTCACGTCAGGTTCACCACTGTCATCGTGTTAGGGGTTGAAGGTCTACCACCGGGGCTTAGAGCAGAAGAAAAGTATGGGATTCAAGGTTTGGAGAATGGAAAAAGAATGGAGTTGGACAAGATTTAGGTTTTAGAAATGACTTGGTTGAAGAAGAAGATATCAAGCTTTTTCTGTGTATTTAGCATACATGAATGGAATGAATGTCACTATCTTGATTACATCAAATGCATTTGGAAAAATAAGCCATTACATAAAAGGATATTCTCAGATTTTTAATCCAAATGCATATACCAAATGCAAGTTCAAATGGCTTTTAACTCATGTACATAGACGGATTACAACTTCAAGAAACTAGTATTTTGATGGTAGACTCAAGTACATTCAAGACATGGACCAATAGTACATGAAATGCATTGATGGAGCATAAGTTTAACTTCAGCCCTGTTTTAAAACAGAAAATTCCAGCCCATAATCAAGCTCAAAACGTGTACATAAACTCATGAATAAGCTCCTCTAATCATTAATGGGTAAAGCCCTGATGTTAAGAGGTCAATTTCTTCTATTTCAATCACATGAATCACTTGTTTTTTCATCAAAATGGACAACAACAGTGGGCTGCCCTATTTATGACTCGTTTTGTCAGTCCATAACAACCCATACACCTTCAAAATCCTCCCCCTTTGCTTGCCCCAAAGTCACTCAAGTACTTGGGTACAAATCGGGCTTCATTAGACCATGAATGAGGTAAATAAAATGAGAGAAGACGTACATTAGAGCAGGCTGAATACTTTTCTCTCAGATTTCCCCCATGCATTTTCGTCAGACCAAATAGACGGGTAAGAGGAGCTCTTACCTTCCTTGTTTGTATCTTCATCTTCAGCTCTAGTTTATCTTCAGTTTGCATGCACCATAGCTCCCAGTTTTCTCCAAATGCTCCAGGTTGTGCAGGCCCGCATTTTGCGCCGAAAATTGCGGGCTACATCCTGCTCAATTCCACTTTACTTTTTGACCTACTTAGGTCACTTACAGATCACTTTGGTTCATTACTTCAGGTCCCCCATGAACCTAGTGGACTTTTGGCATTTTTCATGATTTCTAACCATATTTTCCACTTGAATCAATGTGATTTATCCTGCAGACTATCAATTTCTTCCAACTGACCAAGTTGTAGGTTCCCATAGACTTATTTTTTTAAATCAATATACATGGTACAACTGAAAATTGTATGCTAAATACAAAAGAACTTATGTAACTAAGTTGGTTGTTGGGTAACAATGACTGAATTATGTATGCAAATTCCTCATATAAATCCTAGTAAAGTTCTTCTGTGTTCATAAGAATCCCATGATTTATATTATGAACAATAAACTCTTTGATACCGTGCCAACACCTTACTTGCCTCGATCAGAGTTCCCTAGTGGAAGTTATGGTTGTTTTTCTCGAGCCATACCATTTGGGACAGCACACTAGTAATTCCTGGACAGCCCTTTATTTTGTAACAGTTTTGGTCCTGACCTGATTGTAGCCCGGGTGGGGACAGCCCTTTATTTTGTAACAGTTTTGGTCCTGACCTGATTGTAGCCCCGCCCCACCCACCTGGGTTGAAAGTACATCTCATGGGCAATGACACCTCAACTATCCCATTCGGAGTTTTCGACACAAAGTTATGGCTGATTTCCTATGGCACACCCTTACAGCCCATGACTACATCCCTTGTTTTTTAGGACAAAAATTTTATGAGACGAGATGGTTTGTAATGAACGGGGATCACGAGAACATGGCATGGGAACATACTAGTCACACTGATTGTATATAATGTGTAAGAGGGTATTTTGAGGCATGACAAAAATTATCAAGAAACTCTCTTTTCACCTTCTCAAGCTTCCATGGCTTCTTCTTTTTCTTCTTCCTCTTCTTCCTTTCTCCCTCTTTCTCTCTCTTTTTCTTGCCTTTCTCTCTCCTCTTCCTCTTCTTTTGCAGTCCTTCTCTCTCTCCTTCCTCTTAGTTAGGACAGTTAGGTCTCTTTCATTACAAGTAGCAAAGGGTTTTAAGAAAGAGCATGGTATTGACTTTGATGATGTCTTCTCTCATGTGGTTAAGATGACCACCCTGCGCTTAGTCTTGGCATAGGTTGCATAGCTTGACTTGAACTTGTACAAGATGGATATCAAGATAGCTTTCTTACATGGAGACTTGCATGATGAGATTTACATGGAGCAGCCTAAGGGCTTTGCAGAGCCTGGCATGGAGTACCTAGTATACAAGCTGAAGAAATGTCTTTATGGATTGAAGTAGGCACCTAGGGAATGGTATCATAAGTTCGATGCCTTTATGCAGTCACAAGGCTAAAACATAGTGCTATGGATCAGTAATTGTATTTTAGTACTCTATGTGGATGACATGCTATTAGTAGGGAAAGCAAATGATGAGCTAGATGCTCTTAAGGCTCAACTCAAGAATAGCTTTGAGATAAAGGATATGGGAGAGACCTCTCACATACTTGGTATGCGCATTAGACACGACATGCATCAAGGACTCATCTACTTGTCGTAGAGGGAGTACATTCATAAAGTCCTTGAGTGCTTCTACATGCAGGACATGAAGCCTATTGGATGTCCATTACCTTCTTATGTGAAGGTATCACAGGTTGATTGTATGAAGGTAGATGAGTAGAGGACCGAGGTGGCCAAGATTCCCTATCCATCTATAGTGGGCAATTGCCATGATAGCCACTCATCTAAATATTTCCTTTGTAGTTGGTGTTGTGGCATACTATATGGCTACACCTGGGAAGAAGCATTGGGATGCCGTGAAGGGTATCTTGAGGTACCTGAAGGGCACTGCAGATATGCACATATGCTATGGCAGCTAGGATATAGGAGTCTTGGGGTACATTGACTTTGATTATGTAGGACATGCAGATAGTAGGAAGTCCACTTTTGGTTATGTGTTCACTTATGCTTGAGGTGTGGTTTCATGGATGTCCAGGGTGCAAAAATGCATGGCCCTTTCTACTATAAAAGCCGAGTATGTTGCAACCATTGAGGCTTGCAAGGAGGCCATTTGTTTGGGTCATTTGGTTCATGACCTTGGTATTGATGCTATCCCTACCATGCATTCTGATTCTATGAGTGCTATCTAGTTAGCCAAGAATCCGGTCTTCCATGCGAAGACTAAACACATTGAGGTGAGGTATCACTACATACTTGGGGTCATTGAGGACAAGTCTCTTGACCTTCTTAAGATCTCGACTGATCAAAATCTTGCAGACTTGCTCATGAAAAGCCTTTCTATAGAGCGTTTTTCCTTCCTCAGGAGGTTGATGGGCGTGGGATGAGTTTACATCTTTCCGCATTCTGTTATACATGTGTACATGTTGTATTGTCTTTTATTTTTCTTTTCACTCCTCACTAGTACATATTTTCCTTTAAGTTGTAGGTTATTGGGGTTAAAGGCACCTCTACCTAGCCGCCTGTGTATTATTACAGTGACAGTACCCATCACTACACACTACAAGTGGCAGGCACCCATCACTGTCACACATTCTTTATTCTTTAAATGACCTTTGAATGAAGGGAAGGTTGGTCACACATTGTGACTGTTGAAGTTCCCACATTGTGACTCTCTCTCTCTCTCTCTCTCTCTCTCTCTCTCTCTCTCTCTCTCTCTCTCTCTCTCTCTCTCTCTCTCTCTCTCTCTCTCTCTCTCTCTCTCTCTCTCTCTCTCTCTCTCTCTCTCTCTCTCTCTCTCTCTCTCTCTCTCTCTCTCTCTCTCTCTCTCTCTCTCTCTCTCTCTCTCTCTCTCTCTCTCTCGCTCTGGCTCTTGCTCTTGCTCTTGCTCTTGCTCTCCTGCCATAGCTCTCACCATGAAAATCCCTTGAGTTGCTCCATGTGTATCTCTTCCTTTAATTTCCCATTAAGGAAAGAAAATTTTAGATCCATTTGATGAGCCTCCGAATCAAACTCAACAACAAAAACTAACAAGACCTGAATACTAGTAATAGGATCAATAGGTGAGAAAGTTTCTTGACAATCAACTCCTGCGATTTGTAAAAAATGTTTGGCAACTAGCCTTGCTTCAAATTTTTCAAATGTTCCATTTACTTTTTTTTTTGTCTTATAAACCCACTTGCATTTAATAGTAGTACATCCAGGTGTTAACTAAGTTAGAACCCATGTACCTTTAGAGAGAAGAGATCAATGCTCAATTTCCATAGCCTCTTGCCATTTTTCCTTTTGTGGGGATGACATGGCATCATTGTAGGAGACAAGTTCTTCACAAATATTGAGAGCATTCTCAAGAATATCAACATCATAAACATGATAGGTACCATATAAATTCTCAATTGGGAGATCAATATAAACATCAATGCCAAGGTCATCATCATCAATAATAGGTACAGGATGTGAGTCCTAATTTGAAGAGTCAATATTATCCAGTGAAGAAGGTTCATCATCATATAGAAAAGGAAAAGTAGTGAGTAATGACTTTTTGTCATCAATGTCCTCCAATGACCAAGTCCTCCTAGCATCCTCTTGCGACCATGTGCTGCCCATAAGTTGCTCATTGAAAATAGAATTACGACTTATGATTACTTGCTTGGAGGATGGATCATAATACTTATATCCCTTAGAAAAATAAGAATATCTAATGAAAATAACTTTCAAACTAGAATGGTCAAGTTTTCTAGGAGTCTCTTTGGGTACTTGAATATAAGAAATACACCTAAAGGTTCAAAAATATGAAATAAAAGGAGTTTTCCCTATCCAAGTAGCAATCATTATTTGACAAGGAGCAGTCATAGAAAGATAATTTTGCAAAAATAATGCTATTAAGATTGCTTCAACCCAGAATGGAGCTCCAAGAGGAACACCAAGGAAAAGGGAATTCTCTTGCAAGAAAATCTATCTTGTAACATCAATAAGCTTTTATTTCATTCCTTTGATCATCAAAACAAGGAAAACAACAATTCTTCATGTAGCATCATAGTAGATATCTCCCACCGATTTGATAGAATCAACCATATTCTCCAACATCCTCACAAAATCCATCAATAGAACAAAGAACACAAGGGAATACACCATCTTTGAATGGAAATATATCACATATTATTCATCTTCAATGTCTTCATAGTTCTCTCTCTCAATCTCTCATATACAGTTACACTATTTTGATAGAATTGACTATCTCTGACTCTCTCTCTCTCTCTCCATCAATAGTACATCATATCCTCACTACAATCACTCAATAATCACTCACAATAATCCTTCTTAGGTCGTGGATACACCTCCCAAAAGGTATGTCAGATGTGAAGGGGCACCAGAGACATCATAGTGTCCTGTGAGATATGTCTTCTGTCACTATCCTTCTGTAACCTTCTGTGAATCTTCTTTAAATCTTCAGTAATTACTTCTTCACTTCAATTAGCTTGGATAGAGATTCCATTCATCCTTTTCCTAAGACAAAAACACTTTCCAAAACATCCATACATCCATCATAACACTCAACAGAAACAAATAGAACAGAACCACAGAATAACAGAAGTACAGAACAACAGAGCTATAGAAGCACAGAAGCTACAAAACTTTACAGAAGATCAACAAAACCCATAAAAATCATAACAAAACCAATTCAATCTCTCATAAACCTTTTCACACATTCTCAATCATCTCTCAAAACATTCATTCAACCAACTCAACTACCAAAATAGAAACAAAACAGAACAAAGCAGAAGAAAATCAGGCCTTACAGAACCATACAGAGAGAATTATAGAACTCTTCAGAACAACATATTTCATCAAAAATCAACATAAACCCTTTCAAACATACTCAAACCACTCCAAACACTTCAAAACATCTTCAAACTCAAACAATCAACCACCAAAAACAACCATTCAACAACAAAAACAACAAAAAATCAGCCCAAAAACCAATCATTTCCACACTCAACATATCCCCACACTTAATAAGGAAGCGTCCTCGCGACCTAAGAAAATGGAAGAATAAAAGCTCTATGATCTGCTAAAAACAATCTTCAATTCAGCATAAATCACCCACTTTGATCACAACCCCAACATATCAGCTTTATAACCTGGATCTGAAACACATATGAAAGGAAAACCAATAACACAAAAAAAAAACCATTCCAATATTATAAACTCAAACTATTAAAGGATATAAGAGTTCTGCATCCAAATCTGCAACTGCAACCATGTGATAACCAACTGTATCAATCTTCACAGCTTCATCTTCATCAGCTCCACATAATTGAAAAAAACATCACCCAATACAAAAAATACCCATATACAAATATAGTCTGAATGGCATGGATCCCCAAAAATTGGAGAGCAAAAAGAAAATTTCCATTAATAAAGGAGGAATGATACAATAAGGAAAAAGCTCCATTGCTAAGTAGGATGAAGGTATTTCTTCTTAAACTGCATACTAAGCTTTAAACGCTCCAAAGCTTTACTCTCATCAACAAAATGTTGAGACACATTCTTGAGGAACTGTAAGCAACACATCCTTTCCAGTAAGATGAGGAACCTAGTAGGGAAGGCCTGTGCAAAGTAGTACAGAACATCCATCTGAGCAACAGTCACATCTACATTTGGATTTATGAGCAACTGAGGGATGCTCTTTCGAGTATTCAACTTTGAATTGCTGATGCATGAAAGCAAGATACCAACAAAAATGAGCTACAAGGCGAACAGTGGTATCCTCAGAAGTAACATGCACTTTGGCAAAATGAAGGTAAGAGTTCGAACATGCCGCAGATGTATCCCAAGACCCTGGAATGAGAGGCCAATTAAACACCGGTCCTGTCACACAATCATGTAACGTCCATTGTCTTTGACGGAGTATGTCACTGTCATATCCTAGAGTATCCAACACTGATTGGGGAGGAAGATTGATATAATCAAATGAAGGGGGCAATGGAATAAGAGGAGAACATTGTAAAGGAGGATAAGATAAATCATAAAAGGAAGGCAAATGAAGGGATAAGGAAGATGGCAAAGATGGAGAATTCAACAAAAAGGTACGAAGGGAATCCACTGAGAAAACAGAAGGAATAGGAGGAACAGAAGGTGGAGGGTCAGAAGGGGTAGGTGATGATGTAGGATCAGCAATAAAAGGACATGTAGTAAAAACAGGGATATGAGGAAATCCAGAAGGGGTAAAAGATAAAAGCGGAATGGTATCAGGACTTGAGGAAAGAAGAGAAATATAAAAAGGGAAACGATACGCCATAAGAGAATAAGAAAGGAGATCACCAGGATCCAAAGGATAGATAGAACAACAGAAACTAAGGTCCTGGAAAAAGGAATCAGTAAATAACGGATGATCAGCAATAAAGCTCAACAATTGAGATTGTAATGGCTGGATATCAGATTTATGAAAAACACTCCGAAGACGACGAGGTTCCAAAGCGTCAGCCTCCAAAGGTGGATGCCAAGCATGTCCCTTACACCAAGACGTCTACTCATGATAATACTTCAAACTATCTGCTAGCAAGAGCTCAACTGAGTGCACATACATGACTGCCTCATGGGAAACCAACTCATCCACAAATCTATCAAAAACAGCTCTCAAGAGACCGGCAGACCAAAAATTTGACCACCCATCCTCTGGAGGTTCCAAATCCACATTGCTTAAAGAGATGTACAGGGCAAACCTCTGCTGATTATATTTGATCCAAACGGAAGGAGGAGGTGACACCAATTCAGTATAGCGGGTAAAATCTTCCTGCACACAGTTCATTCTCTGCTGAAGGCGTTCCACTTAGCGGAGAACCCATCACATAATTTAGCTTTATGGTGCAACTGATCAAGCTCTCCTTTGGAAGATATGATTGAAGGGACAATAGGAGTTGGCGGAGGAATAGAAAGAACAGCCACTTTTTGGTTAAGTTCTTCAATAACTTTCTGTTGGGACTCTACAGTTGCCTGAGAGTGCTGCAACTGACCTTCACTAGTACCAAGTTTACTAGCCAAAGTGGCCATTTCCTTAAGGGCAGAATTTTTCTCAAGGTGCAAGGATGCATTCTCCTCTTCCAACTTAGCAACCTTAGATTCTAACTCTTGGATAGTTTCCTTCTGGGAATCCATTAAGGATGTGGCAGCAGTCATTTGAGCATTAATATCAAAAAGTGTAGCCCTTTTTGCAAACAAATCCTCTAGTGCCTTAGTCCTGACTAATCAAGGAATCGACCTTGTCTTGCAAGGAAGTATAAACACTGGTATACATTGTTTGAAGACAAGAGGTAAGCGAGGTTTCCAGAGTGGACTGGACATTTGAAACTAGCTGTGAAAGCATAGGTCCAGATAATATAGTATGTAAGGATGAAGGCAGCTAGCTGATCAATTTGTCCTTCCTTTTGGGCTGAAAATAAATTAGGACAGGAGAGGAAAGAAGGAAGGGCACTACCAGACACAGTAGGAACAGGTGCGGGTACAGGGGAAGCAAGTACAAGAGGACTGGAAGGACCCTTTGTATAAAGGTGTTTCTTGCGAGAAAATATAACAGGGGGCTCCTCATCTTCTGAATTTGGTTGCATAGGTGGAGGGGAGGGGACTGATGGTGGAGGATGCGGCGGTAAAGGAACAGAATCAAGCACTGGCACACCACCAGGAGGAGGTGCAAAAGTGATAATGCACTGTAAGAAAGCACCATAGGAAACATTAATGATCTGACCCTTCCGTACATGCTGGAAATGTTGATCCATATTGGAGAGTAAGAAGCTTGCCCAGTTGAACCTAGCACCCTCTAGGATCTTCACAGAAGCTGTGAACAGTTCCTTGGAAAGATACTTAGAAGCTGACTTACTCGTCATAAATCGGTTTTGGAGGAAGTAACATAACTACTTCCATACTGGAGAAGAGATAGGAGCAATAGAGACCCCTGAATTGTTAATAAGTTGATTGAGAAGTAAGGGGGTAGAAGTTTCATTCTTCAAGAGCATAACTATCTCTTCAACAGTATGTAACTGGTTACCGCTGGGCACAAAGGAAGCAGAAAGGAGCAAGCACAACGCTTCATGGATATTAGCTGTAGATAAGCAAAAGGTACGGTTATAAACCAAGTGAGACCGGTTTTTATAAGAAGCCAAGAAGGAGTAACAAATGTGAGAAATGCGGGATCTAGAGCATGGCAGTGAGTTATGGTGGATGAAAGAAGAAGTGTGGACTCATGATGAAGAAGATAAAGACACTGTTTGTTACACAAGTGAATTAGGTTCCAAGATTGAGACTTGGACTCATAAACACAATCTTGTGTATGTGGACAATGACATTGACACTTTACTGAAATGAAAAGAGTACTATCATTGCATTAAGAAAAGGATGCAAGTACAATGCTTTATAGGAAAGTAGGAAACTGCAGTAGGCACCATTGTGCATATGGGATAGGTTAGCATGCATGTCCTTGACCCTGAAGCTCCATACAAAGAGACCGTTTAGTGAGTGTGATTGCTGATTCTCAACACCCCTCCTCAATCACAACTAAAAAGGCACAAAGTGTGTAGAGGCTGTAATGAGAACCACCTGCAAAGTGTGGGCACACCACAAACATGGTAGACACCAGAGGCTGTTGCAGAAAAGGCTAAGTGTGGGCACCAAAACATGATGGGCATCCAGAGGCTGTAACAGGAGCCTCACAAAGTGTATAGGGACTGTAATGCCAAGTTACATAAGGAGTTTACAAAGCTTATGGAAGGAAGCATTAGGGCAAGGAAGTACAAGGCTTTTAAAACAGTCTATCAAAGTTATGAGAGTAGAAGGACTGATGAATCTTGTCCTTCCGATCCTGGTGGTCTTCATCTTCATCTTATTCTTCCTTTGCTCCATTTTCTTCTTCTTCTTTGACTGCGACTAGATAGGCCTTTTGGGATCTCTTTCTTGCGTGGCAGAACTTCTCGGTGTGTCCGGTCCTTTTGCAAAAGTCACAAAAGAGCTGATCCTTCTTGCCTTTGTACCTGTTGCCAACATATAATGCATGCTCATCTCTAGAAGTACTTGGTTCTTCCTTAGTTTTTAGCTTATTTTCCTCTTCTAACAGTGATGCCTGGATATCAACAAGTTCAGGATTTGGCATGTTGATTAAAGTTGTTGATACATTATTATATTCAAGAGGCAAACTCTTAAGTAGAACACCGATGCAAACATCTTCATCCATTTTAATGTTGATTCGTGCAAGTTGGGTTAGGAGTCCTTCCATGTAATTGATATGTGTGGCAAGTGATGTGCTGGACTTCATTTCAAGCCTGAAGAACTCAATCAGGAGACCATACTTTGATGATTTAGATTGTGCACCGAACAGGGTGTCAAGTCTTTTCCATGTATCCTGTGAGGTCTCACAGTTATCCACATGGTGGATATAACTGTCGTCTAGCTCCAGTTTGATAATGGCCTGGGCTCTGTCATCATTCTTTTGCCAAGTAGTTGCAAGGTCCGCGTCCGGAGGTTTCTTCTCTTTGCCATTTGTGATGGCCCAGAGACCCTTTTTCATCAAGATGAGCTTGATGCGGGTTTGCCAGGTGTCAAACCCGACTCCTTTGAATCGAGCATTTGGAGAGTCTTTTCCCATGTTGAGGTTGCAAGATCAGCAGCAAATCAACACCAAAATTCTGAGATTTTATCAGTAGAAGAGCAGAATGTAGTGTGTCAAGAGACACAGTTAGTGACAGTGTGAAAACACACTATGTTAGTGTTGATGTTGAGCTTGATTCTTCTTGTTTGGGATCGTTCGGTCATTCTTCAATCTTCTCAGGTCCTTCCTCTCCTTGATTTGATGCTGGGTTAATGGATTAGAGTGGGCTTTAGCTTGGTTTAGTGTCAGGAGTGAGAAAAAATGAGGAAAAAAAAGCTTGAGAAATTTTGGCTATGGTGGAATTAGGGTTTCTGAGACAGGGGCCTGGTTTTTCTCAGATTGCAGGAGCTATACTTGATCATTTTCAAAAAATTTTACATGCCTAGGAAGCTGACTTCATGGGCTATCAAAGCCTTATGAAAATCCTCCAGATTGTGGACTGTATGAAGCACGCAGGGCACTCGATCAGATTCGGCATAGTTCAGGACAGGTTTCCGCAATTTCTGTAATGCCAGGGTCAGGGTGCATCAATGTGGTCAATTTATGCACCAGGATGAAGCACCTTGAGGAGAAGAACAATCCCCTAGAAGGAATCAAGAGCTGAAGTGGCCTGTTTGAGAAGTTATTGAAGCTCCAAGTGAGGTAGGTCTTGTCTAGCTATGGCAGACACAGAGCAGAGATTGAGAATTTTCACAATGCTGAGCTTCAGATAGCCAAATGTCATGGATTGATGTGATACAAGGAAGCTTTGTGAGTTGGGGAATACTTTTCCAGAAGGAAGCTCCAAGAGATTTGACCTCTGGAGTGAGATATAAGCCGCTCAATCTGACAGGGTGCTGCTGGCTATGGCTGCCATGGAAGCTTCAGTGAGAGTAGAGTTGGGAGATGAAGTCATGAGCTGACATTGAACTAGATTGAGGTTGAGAGGAATCAAGAGAGGCTGGAGAAGAAATGCCATGCCCAATTGGGCTCTGATACCATGTGAGAAATGCGGGATCTAGAGCATGGCAATGAGTTATGGTGGATGAAAGAAGAAGTGTGGACTCATGATGAAGAAGATAAAGACACTGTTTGTTACACAAGTGAATTAGGTTCCAAGATTGAGACTTGGACTCATAAACACAATCTTGTGTATGTGGACAATGACATTGACACTTCACTGAAATGAAAAGAGTACTATCATTGCATTAAGAAAAGGAAGCAAGTACAATGCTTTATAGGAAAGTAGGAAACTGCAGTAGGCACCATTGTGCATATGGGATAGGTTAGCCTGCATGTCCTTGACCCTGAAGCTCCATACAAAGAGGATGTTTAGTGAGTGTGATTGCTGATTCTCAACAACAAAGCTTCTCATCTACCGACGGCAATGTGAGGGCAATAAATGGTCTAAGGCCTGCATGTCTGATGCAATCCGCCTCTAGAAGGAGAGAATAATCATGGACTGTGAGGGGAACATACTGTACCACAATCAGAGGGGAAGAAGAAGACAATGATGCCATTCAGACTATAGTAGAAACCACACTCACAAACCAGGAATCAAAGAGAAAACCTGCAAAACCCACAAACAAAACCACCACTGAGACCATCAACAGGAGAAAGATTTAGGACAAGACTGACTGGACTAAACCACCCCAAGCAAACCACATCCTACCGAAAATTCGACATGACCTATGCACATATGCAACCAAAATCTTGGTGAATATGTAGTACAAATAGACACCCAAAACCCCGTAATCAAACACACAAAATAAAACAAAAGTGTCACACATACCGTAACCCAGACACTAAACAGACTCCAAACAGAATCACAGACTCGGACTAGTAAAATAGACATGAACAGATATGATTGACATCTTTGACCAAGAAAACCCAATCCCCGTAAACATTCAGGGTCTTACAGTGCAGTGAAGTGGATGGGTGAAACGAACGACTCATCTTATTTCAATAATCAATTAAGCATAGTTCATTATTAATGTTTAATTCGTTACTGCATGGTGAGTCGGAAACGTAGCCCAGCCCCTCTTAGACTTGACACAACTTTACTTGACTGGGTCTCTACTAATGCAGTTTATTGCTATAATTACATGATCTGTGGCACTTGTGTGCATGCATGCGTGACTTCAAGGGGTTCATTTTATTACAAGTTAAAGGTGTCTGTAACGCGTGTGCATGTGCATTGGTGAATGGGTTTTAATTTACAAAAATTAAGTGGATTATGGTGCAAAGGTGCTCGTGCAATGGCGGGATTCCTTTTACAATTAATGTTCGGGTTCGTTTTGTTACAATTTTATAAAGTGCAGTCTGTTAATTTTGTGTATGTGCAACGGTCAATTGATTTTAATCACAATTTAAATGTGTGTTATGGTGCAACGTGAGAGAGGAAAAAATAGAAAAAGCATGGTAATGTGTGGGTCTGTCTGCAAAGTCTGAGACGACGGCCTCGAAAAGGGAAAGACGCAATCCACCGATAATCCACAAAACTGACAAAAGGCTTGACTAAGACTAGTCGTCCTATCGTACAGGAAAATGGAAAAACAACTAACACATTGACCAAAAAGAAATAATAAAACAAATGGGACGTGTGACCAAAGAAAAAAAATGGAGATGTTAGGGGTTTGGATTGATTTGGATTTAAGATTATGATTGTCTAGTTTTGTGGGTTGTTTTTGTTTTTTTGTTTTTTTGTTTTTTTTTTTAAGTTTGGTTTGGCTGTATTTTTTTTTGTTTGTTTGTTTTTTAAAAGTGTGTTTTGATGTGTTTGTTTTTTGTTTTTTTTTTTATAAAAATGATGTGGACATGAAATTTCAACAACTAATCATGAGCATCAAGTGTAAAGAAGGTGATCGGATTTAATTTATTTTTTTAGCTCATTTGGGGGATTAAAAATGATTTTTTCCAATGAATTTTATTTTTTTTTTAAATAAAAAAATTTAGGGTTTTGGCTCCAATTAATACTTTTGCCAATTAAGGAAAGCATTTTCAATGAGAAAATATTGGCAAAATGTACAATAGAATTCGTAGAATTTGCAAAAAAAAAAACTGACATTATTTCGACATTTTTATGAATTTTTAAGGAAAATTTTCCATTTTTTTCATGGTTTTGAAAAGAATTTCAATTTTTGATTTTTTGTACTTTTTTAAAAAAAATAGGTTGGAAAAATATGTCAATTATTTGCAGAAATATTAGGAATTTTTCAGGAATTTTTCTATAAATTTTGTTATTTTTACTTGATTTTTAAGAAATTTTTTCATTTTTAAATGTGTTTTTAGGGTTTTGCGGGATTTTAAATTAAAAGGGCAGTACCCGGCTACGTGTGAACAGCTGATAAGGACTGCGTGTGAACGGCTGGCTGCAGCACACCACCACACGGACAAAGCAGAATGCGCGTCCTCGCGCATGAATAGTCGCGAACAAACACACTCCCGCACGAACAACGCACGCGAACAGCCACACGCACGCACACCCTCCGTGTGACAGGGGGCCTAGAAGAGGGTACGGGTGTGTGTGTTGTTTGTAAATTAATTCGTTGTGGTCTGCGCTTCGGGGGGGGGGAGGGGGGGGATGGGAAAAAAGGGCGTAGAAGGGGGGTTTGTGTGTATGTGTGGGAAGGGATATGTGAATGGGGGCTTAGGAGGGGGAGGTTTGTATGTGAATGGGGGTGTGACTGTAACACTCTTTTACATGGGGGAACGCGCAGCAGGAAGCCTTTGAGCAGATGAAGAAGTGCATGAGCCAAACTCCTGTCCTAAGGGTGCCGAACTTCACCAAACCCTTTGAAATCTCTACAGATGCATCTGACTATGGCATAGGGGGTGTACTGGTCCAAGAGGGTCACCCCATTGCGTATGAGTCAAAGAAATTTACCGATGCTCAAACAAGGTGGAGCACACATGAGAAAGAAATGTTGGCAGTCATCCACTACCTTAGAAAATGGAAGCACTATGTCCAAGACAAGCATACAATAGTCTTCACCGACAATATCTCCCTCAAATACTTCCAATCCCAACCCAAGTTATTAGCAAAGCAAGCCCGCTGGCTAGACTTCCTACCCGAATTTGACCTGGAGATTAAGCACAAACCCAGCTCTACTAATAAAATACTAGATGCCTTGAGCAGGAAAGCTGACCTGAAAGCTGTCAGTGTGGTCAGCAGCAACTTCATAGAACTTGTCAAAGAGGCCCTAGAACAAGATCAAGAAATGCACAAGATAATCAAAGATGTGGAAGCAGAGAAGACACCACATGGAATGTACACCTTAGAAGAGGGTATTCTATTTTTAGGCAAGAGATTGTATATCCCCAACAATGTGGAATTAAAGAAACTCATCCTGCATGAGATACACGACGGCAAGATTGGAGGCCACAAAGGGCAAAGAAAAACCTTGGAGGCCCTTAGGAAGCAGTTCTTTTGGTCGAACATGAAGGAAGAAGTGATAGACTACATCAAAACTTGCCCCACTTGCCAAATGGTCAAAGCACCAAGATCAAGACTAGCCGGACTACTACAACCATTACCAGTACCTAACCGCCCATGGGATGTCATCAGCATGGACTTCATTGTGGAGCTACCGGGATCCCATGGGTACACAATCATCTTTGTAGTGGTGGACTATTTCTCCAAACAGGCCCACTTCATCCCGGCCAAACCACCACTGAATGCCAAGGAGGTAGCACGCCTCTTCTTCACACATGTATTCAAATTGCATGGCTTACCACTGGCCATTGTATCAGATAGAGATGGAAGATTCATGAGCGACATGTGGAAGGAACTCTTCAAGACTCTGGAAACCCAACTGAGATTCTCATCATCCTTCCACTCGGAGACAGATGGACAGACAGAACGAGTCAACCAAGGCATGGAAGATTACCTCCGCAGCTATGCTAGAGTGGATCAGAAAGATTGGGCCTTGTACCTTGACGTCTTGGAATTCCACTATAATAGCTCCATCCACTCGGCTATGGGGTACACTCCCTTTGAGTTAGCCACACGAAAAGAAGTCATTACACCACTGGCCTTAGCATCCGGAGCGGCCAAAGCGGAGGATCAAGATGCAAAAGAATTCTTGAAGAAATGGAAAGATCGCAATGCAGCAACTAAGCAAAGTCTCGAGCAGAGAAAGATAACAATGATAGAGCAAGCAAACAAGAAGAGAAAGGCGGTACTATTCGCCAAAGGAGACTTGGTCCTAGTGAGCTCTAAGAATATGTCACTTCCCAAAAACATGATCCCCAAGTTCAATCACCGTTACTATGGACCCTACCGAATCACTGACGTGCTGAATGAAGTCACCTACAAGCTGGACTTGCCAGACAGTGTTTGTGTTCATAATGCCTTTCATGCTCGTCTTCTGCGCAGGTTCTATCCCGACAACCAATGGGGACGGCGCATACCAATGCTCCATTCCAATGGTCCCTTCGAAGTAGAAGCATTCCTCCAACGCCGAGAACAAAGAGGCTTCCCCGAATACCTCACCAAGTGGCGCGGGCGTCCACTCAAGGAGGCCACTTGGATCTCAGAAGCGGAGGCCCGTGAATGCGGAAAGGATGCCTTCGCCCTTTGGCTCGAGGAGAACCCCCCTGCTCCTTCTACTGACCCTTGAGCCGCCTCAACACTTCAACAAATAATGCGGTTCTCAATCATAGACCCCAAATGTGCCTCCACTCCTCAAATGTAATTGAGTCGAGGGTGGACTCGCATGGTAGCAATCATCACAAATAACTCCATCAAAAAAGAAAAAGCCCCAACGTCTTAGTGCGGCAGACACTGGCCAGTCTGATATATAGACTGTGTTAAGACCCCGCGGTCCCCTTAGACCGGCAGACACTGACCAGCTTGCTAGGAAAAGTTGTGTTAAGGCCCCGGATGAGTCAAATAACAAACGCTACCCTTAGATTGCTGAGGTCAGCAATCCAGTAAGCGGGGGTGAGTGTAAGGGCTTTGTAGCTATACCATGCCATTGCTACCGATTGCACCTATATAGGGAGTAGTAGTGACTCAAAGCCCTGCCTTGTTTCCACTCTACGTGTGATTCCCTATGCCCAGTGGTGAACCCTCTTATGTGCGGCGTCATGAGGGTGTAGTCCTGGGATGTGTCTATGTTGTCCCGCTTTTGGATTGAATAATACAAGAGTATACCTTGAGCTCATATCGTGTTACCTTTCTGTGCCGTGTTGAGTACGTTTTTGGTGAGGTGGGAGAGGGGGGCAGTGATAAGGCTGTAATCTTTGATGAATCTTCGACAAAATACTGTGAAGCCTAGGAACTCCTGCACTTCTCTTACAGTTTTCAGTACAGGCCATCTTTGGACAGCTTCCACTTTCTTAGGGTCCACTTTGATTCCATCTAATCCTACAATAAAGCCTAAGAATTCCAATTCTTTCACCGCGAACTCACATTTTTCCGACTTGGCATATAACTGATGCTGCCGCAATTTCTCAAAAACTTTGCGTAAGTGTTGCTTGTGCTCTTCTAAGGTCTTGCTGTAGACTAGGAGGTCATCTATGTAGATAATGACAAAGATATCTATCTCTGGTCTAAAAATTCCATCCAGGAGGCCACAAAATGTGCCTGGCCCATTGCTTAGGCCAAACCCTAATACTAACCACTCAAAACTACCATATCGGGTACGAAAGGCTGTTTTTGGGATATCTTCTTCGGCTATGCGAATTTGGTGGTATCCTGATCTAAGATCAATCCGACTGAAGTCCTTGGCCCCGTGCAGTCTATCTAAGAGGTCTTCCACTAGGGGCATAGGGTATTTGTTTTTTATGGTGATTTTGTTAAGAGCCCTATAATCTACACAGAGTCTAAGTCCCCCATCCTTCTTCTTTACAAACAACACTGGAGAACCAAAGGGGGATTTGCTAGGGCGGATGAATCCTTGTTCTTCTAGTTCATGTAGTTGCTTCTTCAATTCCACGAGCTCAGTGTGGTTCATGCGATAGGGAGCTCGGGCCGGTGGGGCAGGCCCTGGAATCAACTCAATCTTGTGATCCACATCTCGTCTGGGTGGTAGACCCTTGGGTAGTTCGCCTGGCATTACATCTTTGAATTCTTCAAGTATTTCTGCCACTTCTGTGTTCCTCTTCTATTGTTTGGGTTTCTTGCCATTTTCTTCTCCTTCAATTGGTCGAATCATACACAGATAGACCTTATCTCCTTGTTTGACTGACTTCTCGACTTGCTTTGCACTGCATGTCATGATACGTGGCCTGATAACGGTCCCTTGGACCGGTGCTTTTTGGGTTTGGCCTTTTGGTTGGTTTGTAGTTGGTTTTACTCTTTGGCATGATACTCCTGGCTTATTCTCCTTCATTTACACCTTGATTGGGGTCCTACCAGGTAGCTGCATTCTTTCGCATGGTACTCTTACGCCTTCTCCTTGCATATCTAGCATCATTTCATTCACACCCTTACCAAACATTGCAATGACATACTTGTTATAGAATTCTAGGCCTAATATCACTTCAAAATCATCCATGGGGATTACTAAGAAGTTGAGTTTCGCTTTCCGCTTGTCGGCTTCCACTTGGACTACAAAGACTTGTTTTACTTCCTTGGCTTCTCCTTGTGCGAATGTTACTGTTAATCCTTCTGGGGCTTTTCATAGCTTCAATCCATGTTTTGCTGCACACTGTGGTGTCATGAAGTTGTGTGTTGCTCCTGTGTCCACCATGATAGGTTGGTTTCCTTCGCCCATTCGGCCTTTGATGTATAGATGGTGGACTGCCGCTACCCTGGCTGCCATGCATTGGGGTCGGGCACTAACTGACCCTACCCTTGGGTGATCCATGCTCTCTTCACTCCCATTTGGGATTTCCTGGATACGCGGTGGTAGTGGTTCTTCTCCTCCATATGCACAAGTTGCATTCACCCTTGATCCGCTCGATGAAGCTGTGTCTTCTATTGGGAATCTGTTTTGGTGGTGTGGACCCCCACATTTGAAGCATCTGATGCCGGTGGAAGGGCTTGGGGGTCTCAACCATGATGTGTTTGATGCTGCAGGCCCATATGATGTGCTAGGGGTTGGCCTGTAGTGATTGTTTCCCCATCTCCCTACTGCTCCTCTTGGTACTAATGCGGTTTGGGATACGGCCATGGTGTTAGTGGTGTTTTGACTCCTTGTATCTGTGAATGCCCCTCTAGGAGCATTGGGCCTCTGGTTCCAGGAGTTGTTGTTGTTGAAGGTGTTGTTGAAGTTGTTGTTGAACCTGTTTTGATTCCCTTGTGCTGTTCTTCTGCCTTCCAGGTCCACCAGTCGTTCGGCCATTCTCATGGCTTCTGCTAAGCTTGTTGGCTCCTGTCTCTCCACATCTCTTCTAGCCCATTCTTGCATCCCAAAAAAAATTCCATGTAGCTTAGTGTCGGTATCCATGTTTGGTAGCTGCAGCATGATTTGCATATATTTGCTGACATACTCTTTCATCTTTCCCTGTGCTTGCTTGAGGTTCCTCCATTCATCTCTCACTTTGAATTTCTCCAGCTTTGGAATAAAGTAGTCCTTCAGTTCTTCCTGGAGTTCTTCCCACGAATAGATTGTGTGGCCCTACTCTTGTTCTAACAGGTACCAACTGGCAGCGTCCTCCTCCAAGTAAATGACTGCCACTTCCGCCTTCCTGTCTTCGGTAATTCTTGAATACTTCAAGTACCTATCCACCTTTGCGATCCATTTCTTCAGAACCAACCCATCTCTCTCTCTCCCTTGTACTTGGCGGGTTGGGGCATCTTGAATTTTCCATAATCATCTTCTGAACTACTGCTATCTTCCTCTTCTTTGCGATGGTGCTTCTTCTCCTTCTTCTTGTCTTTCTTTTTGCTTCCTAATTCTACTACTTTCTCCTTCTCCTTCCTTCTATCTTGCGCCCTCCTAGATGACTCCTCTCTACCCGTTCTATCCATCTCCTCTTGCATTCGGTGTCTCCTCTCCTCTTCTTGTTGTTGACTCACCCATTCTCTATAGCCCTGCTCTACTTCTAGTTTTTTCCTCCTTTCTTCCTCTTCCTCTTCCTCTTTCATATGCATGTTCCTCCATATTGATTCTAGCATGCCTAACATACCATCTAATTGTCTTTCTAGTCCGGCCACCTTCTCCTCTTGGGCCACTTTCCATTCTTGTCCCCTACTCTTCTTCCTCTCCTCCAGTGTCGGGAGGGTGATGTTCTCCCTTTCTTCCTCCATGTGGTTGGTAGTGGTGTCGAAGCGCGGAAGCCGCGTTTCGCCTGTGGTGGTGTGGGTCATGCCGCGGGGAAGCCGCGTCACGTCTTCAGATGGTGGGATGTCGAGGTTGGGGGCGTCACGCCGGTGCGACGCGTCGGGGGGCATCGCGCTAGGGCGACACGACGTGGGGCGTCGCGCTGTGGGTTGTTACGACTTCGATCTCTTCGGGGCACTGGATCTTTCCTTCTGCTTCCGTGAGCACTCCTTCACTCCGAGCAAGAGTTGCTCTGATACCAAGTGTGATAAACTTGCACTCGTTACGCACTCAACATGGCATAGAAAGGTAACACGATATGAGCTCAAGGTATACTCTTGTATTATTCAATCCAAAAGCGGGACAACATAGACACATCCCAGGACTACACCCTCGTGATGCTGCACATAAGAGGGTGGGGGAAGAAGGAGGGAGAGGAGGAAGGGAGGGAGGGAGGAGGAAGGAGGGAAGCAGGAGGAGAGAGAGAGAAAGGGGGTTACGGGGAGAGAGAAAGAAGAAGAAGAAAAAAGATAGAAAGAAAGGGGGGGGAGAGAGAAGGGGTAACGGCCGCGGGAGGGGGAGGGGAATTAATATTTTAAATTAATTAATAAAGAAATTAAGGAATAAATTAAAAAATAGAAAAAAGAAATGAAAGGCGCGCCCTCGTCCCGCGCGCGTGCGCGGGGGGGGTAAAAAAATTTACCGTGGCGGGATCGGAATGGTGTCGGGACATCGGCACGGGGTACGCGACGGGGGTATGTGGAGACACGTAAAATCGAAAATGGGCACGTTCATGCGCAGGACGAGTCGCGCGAGACACGTCAAAACAAGGAAAAATTAATATCGCCCAATCCGATCGTCCAAACGAAATGATATAAAAACAAAAATTGTGCAAGACAGCAGGGGGAAGACAGCGAAAAAGTGCAACTGGGGTTTTGGTGGAAGACAGGGCATTCACATGCAAAAAACATAAAAAAACGGGTCCAAAAATGCAAACGAAAATTAATATCGAAAGATCTGTGCATCGAAACAAAGTGCAGGAAAAAGGAAAAATGTGCAGAAGAATGTGCCCAACAACCCTATCGTGTCAAAACATCATTTCCACTGATACAAGATGCATTCACATGGAAAAAACTCAAAAAACAAACCCGAAAAGGGATTCGAAAATTAATACGGAACGATCTGTGGACCGGAACGAAGTGCAGTAAAAATGTAAAATGTGCGAGGGATAGAGTTTCATAGGCCTATCATGTTAAAACGTAGTTCCGATATGGTTCGGAGGCGTTCACATGCAAAAAACACCAAAAAGACACTCAAAAACACATTTAAAAATTAATAATTAATAATACAAAAGTCGAAATAAGGTGGAGAAAAAAGGAAAAATGTAGGGAAAGGTGTGGTGGACATGGTTGTTAAGTCAAACTTGAATTCCGATGCAGACAAGGTAGGTTCACATGGAAAAATGTCAAAAAGACGCACGAAAAGGTCCCGAAAAACCGTAAAATTAATAATGGACAAACCGTGCATCGAAATGACACAGAGTAAAAAGAAAAAATGTCAGGGGGAAAGTGGTTGTTAGGGCTATGATGTCAGATCACTATTTCAAAGCAAGAAAAGCGTGTTCACATGAGAAACCGTCTAATTTGTGCAAAATGCTTCAAAAACTAATAACTCGAGAACCGTGCATCGGAACAGGGGTGGGTAAAAAGGAAAATTAGACAGTTCAAAGGGATGAACATGGCTATAAGTTTGGATTGGAATTTGGGGGAAGGTAGGGTGCGTTCACTTAGAAACACAACAAAATAAAGGAGAAAGGAAAATGAAGGAGGAACATCCCCAAGGGAGGGGGGACAGTGAACGGGTGGGTGGGGAAGGACCGCAGGAGTGTAACAGAAAGTCATGGCGTATATGCATGAGCAAAGTGAGGTATATGCAGGGTGGTATGCAAGGTAGACGCGCAGGGATGTGTCCCCACACTTAAAACCTTAATGGGTAGGGTTGACTGATCAACAGGGAGCTAATACCACATGACAGACCAACCACTAACGTCCCCACACTTAAAACATGAACATCACTGACAACAAAAAGTGTAGGGTTAGAAAAACATGGCCCATGTTGTCGAGAATCAAAGTTGACACGTCCACTGTCGTTGTCGACTGCAGGAGGTACCAAGGTATCTTCACAGCACACGTCCTTCGTGGCAGGGACCACACGGCAGCACCCAGGGAGGTAGCTGGTGGATTAGTCTCGTCGAGTCGGTGTTGCTGATGAAGGAGAGTCACTTAGCTTACAACACTCAGATGGGATGAGAGAACAGTCACTCGCCCCATTACGAACATCACTCGATAAATAATGATTGAAATCCATATCTCACACCCGGTTTAGGAATTGACAAAGGAATGGTACAAAGGAGTACGCCAAGGTGCACAGTTGATGGTGCATCAGTGCGTCCAACCCGTCTGCTATAGTTGCAAGGAGGAAGGCAAGGGAGCCTTACAGTGTAGTGTATAGAACAGGGTGATATGTCCTGTGATGATGGCAGAAACCCACCCCATGGATGCATAGGGAAAAGAGAACATACCTTGCGCCAAGGATCGTAACATCCCTCAATCCTTACCTCGCGGTAATCGATTGAAGAAACTCCAATCACACTCAGCCCACCCTCTATCTCATGCTCTGTTGAAAGATACAAAGGGCAGCCATGTCCTGAAACCCATTGATGTAATCCTCATGGTCACTTGTGCAAAGGTTGTATGCCTTGTGCGCATTTGATGGTGCAACTATGCATCCCACCCAGTGCTGGCATACGGTGCGAGAAGGAAGGCGAGGGAGCCTTATGGTGCAGTGCACAGAAACAAATCATGCTTTGTGCATTGAGAGGCCCATCCCATGCGTGCAACACTTCATTCACACTTCTCACCTCTCATTTGATTTAAAGGGAAAAGAATGGTCACTCGCCCCACCCTCTGTCTCACTCTCTGTTGATAATTACAGAGGGCAATCATCCTCACTTCCCCATCTGGTTAGGATGAAAGCTCGCGTCACTCGATTGTTTGTCGATGAAGATTGCGTCGTCAGTTGTTGAAGAGGCGTAGCCAGGGAGGTAGCCATCAGATCGAACGTTGTGTTACATAGGACATGGCATCTACTAGAAGACTGTCAAACGCTCTGCAGAAAGGCACAGGACACAGCGTACCAAGGGAGGCAGCTTCGAAACTGGATCCTGGGGATGTCAATTGATGAATCCACTTTTTGGACTGCTGGGTGTTGCCACCTTTTCCACAGCCAGCTTCTCGCCCAAGGGTGTTAACCACCTTTTCTTGGAACGAGGCCTGTTATGACAGGGAATTTCTTCCTTTTCTCCCATAACAGTTTTTTTTTTTCTTGTCTTGTTTTTTTGTTTTTTTTTTCTTTTTTTCTTTTCTTTTTTCTTGTTTTCCCCTATTCCCGAGGGTGTCTCCACCTTTTCTCGAAGAATAGGTCGGCATGACAGGGACCGAAGTCCTTTTCTCCCATGACCGATATATATATTTTTTTTTCTTTTCTTTTTTCGAATTAAGCAAGGGAATGGTGGAAATACCATTTGTCAGAACCATCCTTGTCACTGCCGTTGGTGGAAAATAGAGGATAAGAGATCAGGGCTGGAAGGTAGGGCTGAGGGGACAGAGGGTTGCGTCCACCTCATCAGGAGTGGCTGAAGAATGGCTATCAGAAGTAGCATAAGAGTTACAGTGCCACGCCAATGGGGGAAAGAATCAGGTGACTGTGATTGTCAAGATTCCCAAGGAGGGAAGTACTTCTTCAGGCGATATCCATTGATCAGGAAGGGATCATCAGAGGCATCAACGGCCTGCACTTGGATAGAGCCATTAGGGTTGACAACAAGTACCTTATATGGGCCCATCCATCGCTATTGGAGCTTGCCAGGAAACTTTCCAAATCGTGAATCATAAGCTAGGACCAAATCACCTTCTTTGAACTCATTGTACTTGATGAAGCTGTCATGGTAAGCCTTACGTCGAGCTTGCGTGGCTTCCATGAACTGTAAAGCCATCCTGTGAGTTTCGTCCAAACATTCCAAGTGCAGGAGATGGCGTTGCAGTGAATCATCATCCCCCAAACACTCTTTAATAGCCACTCGCAAAGAGGGCAATTCCAGTTCAACAGGGAAAATAACTTCTGTACCATACACCAGCTGGAAGGGTGTCTGTCATGTAGCTGCTTTATGGGAGGTTCTGTACACCTAGAGGGCCTCTGTAAGTCGATCATCCCAATCACGACGATGTGCGGCAATTGTCCTTGTCAAGATTGAGTAGAGGATGTGATTGGTGACCTCAACTTGGCCGTTGGCTCTGGGGTAATAAGGAGTGGACTTACGATGGCGGATCTTATACAGCTATGTCAACTCTTCCATGACTTTATTAATGAAATGAGTGCCTCTGCCACTTACCAGCTCTAGGGGACTACCAAAACGGGTGATGATATTCTCGTACATGAACAGGGCCATGCTATTACCATCGTCTCGTTTTAGAGCTTTGACTTCACACCACTTAGTAACATAATCCGTACATACCAAGATATATCTGTTATGTTTCCTTCTGGTGGGAGGATCGATTGGGCCGAAGAAGTCGATGCCCCACTTCTCGAACGGCTTCAAAGGAAGGATAGGTTGCAATGGCATGGCACTTGTTTTGGTGGGTTTCCCCATTCGCTGACAAGCATCACATCTTTTATAGTAATCATATGCATCCTTGTGGAGGGTCGGCCACCAGTAACCTGCTAGTAGAGCTTTCCTGGCTGTAGCTTCTCCTGCAAAGTGGCCCCCACACGGCTCATCATGGCAATCCTTCAAAACAATCCCAATCTCATCTCCTGCAACACATCTTCTGAACACTTTATCTTTGCCTTTCTTGTATAGTGCACCGCCTAACAGGGTGTAGGGGGCTGATTCTAACATAAGCTTCTTCCTTTCCCGACTAGAAATGCCAAGAGGGTACTGTTGGGTTGCCAACATATTGGCAATTTCTGCATACCAGGGGGTTACAGTTTCTACAAGGAATAGGGAAGCATCAGGGAGGACTGGATCATCCTGCTTCTCATCTGCAATCTACGGGATACGCAACAGATGATCAGCCAAAACATGGGAAGGACCAGGTTTGGTAATTACCTCAAAGTCGAACACCTAGAATAGAAGGAGCCATCTCATCATTCGTCCTTTCACGTTTTCTTTGTTTATTAGGAAGGACAGGGCCTCGTGATCCACATAAAATTTAAAGTGGGTAGACAGTAGGTAGTGGAAAAACTTTTCCAGTGCAAACACCATTGCCAAGCACTCAAGCTTTGTTAGTTCTGTTCCCTATCAGTGACCTTTCGGCTTGCATAATATATCAGTTGATCTAATTTGGAGGGGCCCTTTTGACATAGGACAGCACCTAGCCCTTCAACTGATGCATCAGTGTCATGTACATGAAACTCCTTCGTCCAATCAGGAGGTTGCAGAATGGGTGCCTCAACCAGACACTGCTTCAGAGTGTTGAAGGCTTTGTCACATTCTTCCGTCCAAATAAACTCCGCATCTTTCCTCAGAAGCTTGTGCAAGGAGGTTGCCTTTGTTGCAAAATAAGCTATGAACCTTCTGTAGTAACCCACATGGCCTAGGAATCCCCTCAACTGTTTGAGGTTGGTGGGTGCTGTCAGAGCTGCGATCTTCTCGATCTTTGCAGGGTTTGTTGATATCCCTTGTACAGAGACAATGTGGCCCAATAGAACTCCAGAAGAAAACCCAAAGATGCATTTCTCGGGGTTGAGGGAGATCCCATACTCCTGGCATCGGTCAAAGCATTGTTCCAAATGTACCTAGTGTTCACGAATCAAACTATAGACACAAAAGTCATCCAAATATACCTCTATAAAGTCGTGCAGATGATTTTGGAATGCGGCCATCATGACTCACTGGAAGGTAGCAGGGGCATTGCAGAGTCCAAACGGCATCACTCGGTAAGCGTAGGTCCCCCATTCTGTGGTGAAGGTTGTTTTGGACTGATCTTCTTCTGCTATCTGCACTTGGTTGTATCCACTGAATCCATCCAGAAGGGAATAAAGCTCATGTCCTGCCACTGTGTCCAAAAATTGGTCTGTGAAAGGGATAGGAAAGTGATCCTTCTTGGTCTTGGAATTCAACTTGTGGAAATCCACACATATACGAAGCTTGCCATTCTTCTTGGGTACAACCACGATGGGTGAAACCCATTCACTATTTGCCACTGGATAGATGAACTCGGCTTCCAGAAGCTTCAGCAACTCTACTTTCACCAAGGTTGAATAATTTGGATTCATTCGCCTCTGTCGTTGTCATACTAGCTTGGCATTAGGCTCCAAATCAATATGATGCTGACATATTGTGGGATCAATCCCCTTTAGGTCTTTGTAGGACTATGCAAACACGTCCAAATTCTCTTCCAACAAGTTGTACAAGGTTGACAACTCCTCTTCTGGTAGGCTACTACCCACCTTCAAGTGGTGTTCAGTGCCATTTGCATCCACAAAGGTTAAATTCCTTTCACATTCTACTTCACGGATGAAGGTCCCACGGACTGCTTCTAGGTACAGATCCGACTCCTTCAAGGGGGTGGTGTCCTCTTCTGATGTCCCACTAGACCCAAAGTCTTCTTGCAGTAAGGACTTAGGTTGCCCCTTGAAATGGTGAAATGGGATCAGCGCTGTCTCGATTTTGGTTTAAATGTTAATTACCTTAGAGCTTGAGGACTCCTCTTCAGAGGATGTATCCAGGAATGTTACAAAACAGGGGCTCTCGGAATTCTGTTGTGGCCTTGGGACTGGTACTTGTTGACAAGGAGCATCATCATCATCCTTTCTTGACAAGTGTGGATGGGTGCGATAAGAACCACTGATAAAAGATAGCTTATTTTGCTTGATCCACTTCTTATATAGGCTCTGCCTATAGAAAGATCCATTTACCAATCCAAAGGGTACCATTGCTATTCGGTCCCACAGCATGGAGTCTTCTGCTTCTGAAGCTTTTGGAACTCCCTCCTCATCTATACCTTCTGTGGGTGGAGTGATTTCTTCTGTCTCGCTTTCAAAGTCTCCTTCTTCAGATTCATCATCATCCTCTTCAGACTCCGGCTTTGCCTCTGTAGGTGCTCTGTAAGAGAAGAATAGGTCCTCTGATTCACCTTCTGCCTCTGTCTCTGGCTCTGCTATGGCCATTAACAGGGAGAGCAGTACATCCATGCTTCTATCCCACTGTGAGAAGTGATTTCGGAAATCGTTCCTGGTTCAGGCAGGAAGTATTCACCCATTGATAAGGACTTTGCATCTTGAGGAAGTTGGCTTACAGTACCTACTGTTAGGAACTGTGCCACTATTTTCTTGGGAAGGATCTGTTTGACAACATCTTTGTCTATTGATGTTCCTTCTATAGCCTCATTGGGGGAGTCAGAAGATAATTCCAAAGAGGTGGATCCATGTCCTTTTTTAGCACCATATAACTTCAGCACCACTTTATTGGGTCCTCTACCCAAGGTCAAGGTTCCTTTGAACCAATCCGTCCTTGCTCTGGCTTCAAAAAGCCATGATCTGCCCAGTAACAGGGGGTAGGTGTTGAGATATCGAGCTCCACTCGTGATACGCCAGGGTGACCGTTGTGTATTTATGTCACCGACTTGTCAGTTGCAGATGCGGTTGGTACACCGCCCCTGAATAATAGCTACATGATAGCTATCCTTATCTACTCTAGTTCGTGGCTCAGTTAGTATGCCACCTTAGTTAGTTGAGTTTGGTTTGAGACCCATATAGAGGGTTCTTCTATTTCTTTGTACTTGAGTTCTTTTGGCTTACACAACTAAGAAGAGGAAAATTGTTTTCAGCCTCCACCCTTGTGTGTCTTCCCCCATTGTGCAAGCAAGAAAGCTTCAAGCGAGACTCCTTCCTTCTCTCCCACAATCTTGACATGGTATCAGAGCCTTATTCGTGGTAAGGAGCTCAAGAAAGCAAGCCAAGCTCGCGGTGTTCTGGTAAGAGGAGCAGTGTTGCTTTCATTTTCTGTTTTGGGAGCAGATCTCTGCAGGTAGCACAGCCGAAAATTGCAGGAGTGCATTGTCTCAGGTTGAGACGCCCTTCGCGGTGAAGCAAGAGGGCAGTATATGCTATGGGATAGAGCTTTAGCTCTTGGAGACCCTGTTTTGGAGGCGGAAGTTTTCTGCACGCACTCAGGAAAAGGCTCAGTTTTATGCTGTTTAGCCACTGTTCTACAGGTCGGTGAAATGTTACTGTAGAAATTGCATCGTATGCTTGTGCGCAGAGACATTGGGAGTTTCAGAATCATCCTTGGTTCCTGTTTATGCAAAATCGTCACTAGGAAGTGACTGTGTGGTCAAATACCACTTTCGCCAGTTTTGCAGATTTGCCCTTGTGAGGGTGAAGCTGAGTTTTTGCAGTGACAGAATTTTTCGCAGTGTTCTGTAATGGCGTCTGATTCTCTTTCACAGATTGTAACTGAAAAGCTTGACAAGAACAACTTCCAAGCATGGAAGTTTAGAATGACGAATTTCCTTATGGGAAAAGGATATTGGGAATTTGTTGCAGGAAATGAAGAAGAACCAGTTCTTCCTGATGTTCCCAATCAACAGCAAATGCAGGCATTCAAAACATGGCATGAGAGAGCTAGGAAAGTTATGTACTGGCTGTCTATCAGTATTTCAGACTCTATGATTGTGCATATTCAGGATGCAAGTACGCCAAAGGAGGCATGGGATACTCTGTCAAAAATGTATAGCACAAATACGCAAGCCAGGAAAATGCAGCTCAAGCAAGAGTTGCATAACGTGCAAAGAGAAAGTATGAGCATCAATGACTACCACATGAAGGTAAAGAAGATAGCAGATGCACTTGCTTCCTTTGGGTCGCCAGTGGAAGATGATGATTTAGTTTCTGTGACCTTGAATGGTCTATGAAAGGATTATGCGCAGTTTCGGACATCCATTTCCGTCCGTGAAAGATTTCCTGATTTTGAAGAGTTGATTGCTCTTCTAATTTTTGAGGGGCAGAGAAATGGTGGTGCATCTTCTTCAAGAGGAACTTCAAAAGAAGCTGTCTTCTACTCAAATGCTGGAAGAGGTAGAGGCAGAGGTAGAGGAGGCCGATTTGGAGGCCGTGGTAGAAATCAGAATATGCAGCAAACACAAGAAAACCAGTCCTATGGAGGAGGACGTGGTAACTCTAGAGGCAGGGGGAGCCAAAGAGGTCGTGGTGGATGGCAAAGAGGCCAAAATGCAAACAGTAATGTTGAATGCTACTATTGTGGTAAAATGGGTCATATGGCTAAAGACTGCTATAAAAAGCAGAATGACATCATGAATGGAAAACTACAACAAGGAAATTATGCATCTTCTAGTAGACAGGGTGATGACAGAAATGAGCATTTGTTTATGGTGCAGCACATGAACAATTCTGTGACAAATGCAGAAGAAAACAACGATGTGTGGTATGTTGACTCAGATGCATCAAACCACATGACAGGTCATGCAGAATGGATGGAGGATGCAAGGAAAATGGAAAAACCAGGATTTGTGGAGACTGGTGATGATACTGCACATCCGATTGTGCAGATTGGAAAAATTCCTTTGTCTATGCAGGATGGGAAAAAGAAATACCTGTCCGATGTATTTCATGTCCCGAATATCACCAAGAATCTGGTTTTTGTTGGTCAAATGGTTGAACAGGGCTTGCAATTCAGATTTAATCCTCATGGATGCTTTGTTGAGGATATGAAAAATAAAGGTCGCTTGATAGCAAAAGGAAAGAAGAAGGGCAGAATGTTTACATTGGATGCAGACATGCCTGAATTGAGTGCAGCAATGTTTGCACATGGGACCGGTGTAGTTGCAGATATTGATATCTGGCATAAACGCATTGGTCATGTTAATGTACAGCGACTTAAATCAATGCAAGCCCAAAACATTGTTGCAGGATTGCCTAAATTCAAGGTTGCAGAAATGCATAAGGTATGTGAAGCCTGTCAGTTTGGAAAACAGGCAAGGAAACCATTTCCTAGACATGTTCAAGAGAGTAAGAATCCATTGGAATTAATCCACTCTGATGTGTGGACTACTAAAGCTGCATCTCTTGGAGGCTGTCATTATTTTGTCAGTTTTATTGATGACTACAGCAGAAAAGTTTGGGTGTAGTTTATGAAAAAGAAAAGTGAAGTTTTTTGGGCATTTCAAAACTCTTAAAGCTATGGTTGAAAAAGAAACAGGCCTACAAGTAAAATGCCTAAGGTCAGATGGAGGGGGAGAGTACCTCTCAAATGAGTTTGCAAGGTTCCTGCAGGAGCATGGCATAAAGCAGCAATATTCATGCAGTCATACCCCACAGCAAAATGGAATTGCAGAAAGAAAAAACAGGCATATTGGAGAGGTATCTCGTGCCATGCTTAATGAAAAAGACCTGCCAGATTTTTATTGGGCTGAAGCAGTTGCTACAGCAGTCTACATAATGAACAGGACTCCCAGTGTAGCAATACATGGAATGACTCCAGAGGAGAGGTATACTGGTAGGAAACCAGATATTTCTCATTTGAAAATTTTTGGATGCATTGCCTATGTACATGTGCCAGATGAGTTGAGATCCAAGTTGGATCCAAAAGCTGAGAAGTGCATCTTTATTGGTTACTCTCTGCAGCAAAAAGGGTATAGATGCTATAACCCTTCTACTCGTAAGTTTACAGTGAGTAAAGATGTTGTTTTTGATGAGATGAGTAGCTGGTATAAACCAGTAAATGTGATTGATGATGTAGATGCACAAAATGGTAATGCTGCACAGAATTCACAGCAGCAGTCACAAAATATTAGTGGACCTGGAGCGTCCTCTAGCAGTGGTTCACATTCTTCGCCATGGACAGGCAGATTGAGATCAGGAGAATCTTTTGAAGGCAGCGCAGATAGTGGTATGCAAGTATCACGAAAAGGAAAAGAGAAGGTAGATCAGCCCATGTTTGATGTGAATGCAGGTCACTCTTATGTGGATGGTGAATCCAGTGGCTCAGAACAGAGCATTGATGATGAGTTGGGTATTCCTTCTATTGTTATACCTGGAGTAAGGAAGACCAGGGATGTTTTGAGAGCACCTGGGAGTGAACCCACTTTGCACAGGTCTACTAGAGTTAGGTATCCTGTGGATAGGCTGAAATATGATGGATTTACAGCCATTCACTATGCATATATGGTCAAGGTGATACAAGAACCAGAACCCACTTCTTTTGAGCAAGCCATGGGAAAAGAAAAATGGGAGAAAGCCATGGATGAAGAAATGGATGCCTTGGAAGCAAATGCTACATGGGAATTGGTACCTTTTCCTAAAGGTAAGAATGCAATTGGCTGTAAGTGGGTTTATAAGGTGAAGCACAATGCAGATGGTTCTGTGAACAGATACAAGGCAAGATTAGTGGTCAAGGGGTATGCACAAACATATGGCATTGACTATGAAGAAACATTCAGTCCGGTTGCAAGGATGGCAACCGTAAGAGCAGTCATTGCTATGGCTACATCAAAGGGATGGTATTTACATCAGATGGATGTAAAGAATGCCTTCTTGCATGGTGATTTGCAAGAAGAGGTATATATGGAGCAGCCACCAGGTTATGTGCATGCTGTTCATCCTGAGTTTGTTTGCAGGTTGAAGAAAGCCTTGTATGGCTTGAAGCAAGCACCTAGAGCATGGTCTGACAAGATAGGACAGTATCTTGTCACTATTGGCTTTCAGATTTCCAAGGTAAATTTCTCACTTTATGTGAGAAAAACAGAGAAAGGTATTATGCTACTTGTCATTTATGTTGATGATTTGATTATGACAGGTGACAGTGATGAAGATATCCTTCATGTGAAAATGCTATTGAAGCAGAAGTTTGAGATGAAGGATTTGGAAGAGCCGCGTTATTTCTTGGGCATTGAGGTGATTAGATCACCAAGTGGGATACAGATCTTGCAGAGGCAGTATGGATTGGACATGCTGTCCAAATATGGGATGACAGGCTGTAAGCCTATTTCAGTTCCTTTGGAGCAGAATGTGAAGCTGAGCACAGATGCAGGTGAGCTTCTGGAAGACCCTACCATGTACAGACGCATAGTAGGAAGCTTGATTTATATGACTATTACCAGGCCAGATTTGAGCTATGTTGTTGGATTGGTAAGTCAGTTTATGCAGGCTCCAAGGAAACCGCATTTGGATGCGGCTAGACGCATACTCAGGTATGTGAAGTCCACATTGCAGTATGGACTATTTTATGAGACTGGAGTTCAGATACAGTTGCATGGATACACTGATGCTGATTGGGCTGGTAGTATTTCTGATAGACGATCTACCAGTGGATATGTGTTCTCTTTTGGGAGTGCTGCAGTCACTTGGAGCAGCAAGAAACAGCCTACAGTTGCCTTGTCGAGCACAGAGGCTGAGTACAGGGGTGCAGCAATGGCTACATGTGAGGTAGCTTGGTTGCATAAGCTACTTTATGATATGCATCAGTCTACAGATGGGCCAGTTGTCATTTTTTGTGACAACATGAGTAGTATACATTTGGCAAATAACCCAGTCTATCATGCTAGAACAAAGCACATTGAGGTGCATTATCACTATGTGCGAGAGAGGGTTTTACTAGGTCTTATTGATCTAGTTTATGTCACCACAGAGGATCAGGTAGCTGACATATTCACGAAGGCATTGGGCGCAGAGAAGCTGCGCAAGTTCAGAGACCTGCTTGGTGTGCAGGAATTGGGATTGAGCTCCAGGGGGAGTGTTGAGATATCGAGCTCCACTCGTGAAACGCCAGGGTGACCGTTGTGTATTTATGTCACCGACTTGTCAGTTGCAGATGCGGTTGGTACACCGCCCCTGAATAATAGCTACATGATAGCTATCCTTATCTACTCTAGTTCGTGGCTCAGTTAGTATGCCACCTTAGTTAGTTGAGTTTGGTTTGAGACCCATATAGAGGGTTCTTCTATTTCTTTGTACTTGAGTTCTTTTGGCTTACACAACTAAGAAGAGGAAAATTGTTTTCAGCCTCCACCCTTGTGTATCTTCCCCCATTGTGCAAGCAAGAAAGCTTCAAGCGAGACTCCTTCCTTCTCTCCCACAATCTTGACAGTAGGATGTACCATAAGAGTTTGGCTTCACCACTAGATAGGTTAGCCAATAATCTTTTCCAGCAACTGTAGTCTTCACATATGGGAGAATGCCCAAAGGCTTGATTCTGCTCTGATCTGCCAGCCTGATGATCCATTGAGTTGATTGCACACCTTGTAGGCATAGATCCTTCATTGTCACATCCATCATAATGTTCACTGATGAGCCACCATCAATCAGTGCATTTGCAATAAAGCAGCCTTCTATCCACACACCAGTCTCTGGGGTACCAAGATCTAGGAAGGCGTTAGCCACATCCACTTCTTTTAAAGGCTCTGGTGTTGGACTTTGTTACTGTTGAGGGAGCAATCCTTAATCCACGTCTTCTTGTCAATATACTTTTGAACCTTTTTCGGCAACTAGGAGACAACACCAACAATTGTCAGAATGTGAGGTTTGGCTTAAAGGTATCTAGATCTCTGACCAAATTGTATTCCTTAATAGGATCCACTGGCTTCTCTAACTGGTTAGGGAATGGGGCGAAACCCATTTTCATTTTCCCTTTTCCTTCCAACAGGGGCATCATGGGGACTTCTTTTGCTACTTGTGACACTTCCTCCTCTTCTATCTCCCGGACTTCTAGTCGTGTCTCTGGAACTGTCTCTGTGACTCTCTGTGGCACTCTAATGCTCTATACGGCATTGTAAGGCTCTGTTCTGTTCTGTTCTTCTGTTGGAAGATTGAACTTCACTATTATGGCAGGAAGATTATTTTCTTTTTGGACAGGTGGCTCCTTCTTCTTTGCACGCGTGATGGCAGCAGCTTCCAATTCCACTAAATTGGAGGTAAGCTCTTGGGCCTTGGCTGGGACTATCAGTAGCACTGTTTTTCACTAGGGTTGGGCTTGGACAGTCTTTTGCAATGTGGCCTTCTCCTTTGCATTGACCGCATAAGGGCTTGTAATCCACTAACCTTCTGGGATTTGGACAATTTGGTGAAATGTGTCCCTTTTCTCCGCATCTGTAACACTCCACTTTTGATCTTTGACCACCGCCAGACTATCTTCCTCTGTAACTTTGGGATGGAAATCTTCTGGGTCTGAAATTAGGACCAAACTCCCTAGGCTTTGGTCCAATATCCTGTGTTGTCATTTTGGATTCCAGCAAGTTGAATCTTGCGTCTTCTTCCTTCCTTCTCCTATCATGCATCTCCTTCAGCGAGCAAATATCCTCTATATGGTTCTTCCGCAAACAGTAGGAACATAAGGCTCCAAGAATGGTTGGTTTTTGTGTAGATTCAGTAAATGGCCTGCTTGATGACACTTACCACACCAAGTATTTGACCGCATCACATCTCTTCCTACTCCTGCAACGTTGGATATGCTAGCGGTATTCACTTTTAGCGTCTGTAGCTGCTCTGTAATCACATCCATCAACTCCTTTTTTATATTTGCAATTGAATTGGATAAATAATCCTTCAATCTTTCTCCTCCTGAGGCACTGGCAATAGGGTTTTGAGGAGTCTTTGTAATCACTGCATAAACAAGTTGGGCTGGTGCAGAGGGGTCTCTATTCTGATTTTGATTTAGAGCTCATGTTTGAACTGTTGGATGTTGGCTCCAGTTGGTAGGGTTCCACTGTTGCTCTTGATTCGGCATTGGGAAAATTGGTTGGGACCATTGTTGCTGTGGTTGAACGATCATTTGAGGCATTGATTGTGGCCACTGTGGATTTGGTGCACTGTACTATGATACTAGGGGCATCTGTTGGTAGGGGTAGGGGACAGTCCCTAGGATTGCATTTGGTGGGTACATCATTCCTGACATCAGAGGAGGTAGGACTCCTCTTCCTGGATTCATCGCCAATCTAGCTTCCACTTCATCATACAATCTTGCACCTTCTGTTGCAGCTTGCAGTGTGGCTGGTCTTTGCAGCTCCAGAAACTTACAGACTTCTGCTTGTAATCCTATGAGAAACACTCCCTTTTGAATGCCATCATCTAGATTATGGTTAGTCCATCTCTTCAGGATGGATTCCATTTGTGAGACATAAGCTTCTACTCTTTCTCTAGAGGACTGACTTAAATTCATAAATTCCTCTCGCATCCGCTCGTCAAAACCTTCACGCCTAAATTTAGTGAGAAAGGCCAACTTCAGGTCGTCCCATGTGCCAAAAGTTCCTACTGCTTATCTCTCATACCACTAAAACGCCGTGCCCTTGAAAGTGGCGAGGAATATTGCTAACCAATGCTTAGGGGTTCTGACATTGTTAGCCACACATGCTACCATAAACTCTGCTACATGAAGATTGGGGTCTTCATTGTACTCTCCCTTAAAAATTGGCAACGGGACTACATTCGCTGGCTTGTCATCAATATTTCTAGGACGGATCTGGCTTGGAAGTGGAGTTCTCAGCTTTGATTTTTGCCTTCTCTCTTCTCACGTACCTCTGTACTCGTTCTAACGCTTGCCTCTTTATTGCGTCATTCATCAGGGGGTTGGCTCCACTATGTTATTAGTGCTCCACAGAGGGATAACATAAGGCTTCAGTCTCTGGAGGACTCTCTTGCCAACATTTCTTCTACTTCTTCCTTTTCAACATCTCTGAATTATGCTTTCATGCCACTGCACAGAGGAAGGTATTCGGTTCTGAAGGTGTCAAAATGCATATGTCTAAGCATTGTGGTGGTGCCATCATCATAGTAATGCCAGCTTCTGATGGTTTCAACAGTGTATGTTGTAAAGAACACTCTGCCTACCAACTTCCAGTGGGTTGCCAATTAGACAAACAAAAGATTGTCAATGCACCAAGCATCCCATGTATCTTGATGTTGAGCATCCACGAACAAATTCCAACTTTTTCCCTTCTTGTCTTCATGAACCTCTATAGACCAAGACTCCTGAAGCTTCTTTACAATCTCCCACTTGATGATATTTGGAAACTTCTCAATGAATGCCAAATCTTCCATGGATGGTCATTCTCTCTGTTTCTACTCTTCAATTTGTTCCCAAACAGTTTGCCACCAAGATGCAAGTTTCTGCTGCTTCAATAGGAAGAGGAAACTGTCCATTACATAGAGCATGCATCATGATGGTAATGTGTTTCCGCCATTGTGGGATGAACTTCTTGGGGAAAGTGGCTTTAATTATGATAAATTCCAACTCTTCAGTGGAAGAAGGAACTTTACAAACATCCATTGAATTCTTCTCTTCTTGGCAATGCCATTTCCTTCATTTTCAGTCTCTTCTGGTGCTTGTTGATGGCAAGTTTCCCCGGCTGCGCACCAAAAACATGGTGCCCCAAGAGTAACACCAAGGAAAAGGGAATTCTCTTGCAAGAAAATATATCTTGTAACATCAACAAGATTTTATTTCATTCCTTTGATCATCAAAACAAAGAAAACAACAATTCTTCACATAGCATCATAGTAGATATCTCCCACGGATTTGATAGAAAACCATATTCTCCAACATCCTCACAAAATCCATCAATAGAACAAAAAACACAAGGGAATACACCATCTTTGAATGGAAATACATCACATATTATTCATCTTCAATGTCTTCATAGTTCTCTCTCTCAATCTCTCATATACAGTTACACTATTTTAATAGAATTGACTATCTCTGACTCTCTCTCTCTCTCCATCAATAGTACATCATATCCTCACTAAAATCACACAATAATCACTCACAATAATCCTTCTTAGGTCGTGTATACACCTCCCAAAAGGTATGTCAGATGTGAAGGGGCACCAGATACATCATAGTGTCCTGTGAGATCTGTCTTCTGTCACTATCCTTCTGTTACCTTCTGTGAATCTTTTGTAAATCTTCAGTAATTACTTCTTCACTTCAATTAGCTTGGATAGAGCTTCCATTCATCCTTTTCCTAAGACAAAAACACTTCCCAAAATATCCATACATCCATCATAACACTCAACAGAAATAAATAGAACAGAACCACAGAACAACAGAAGTACAGAACAATAGAGCTATAGAAGCACAGAAGCTACAAAACTTTACAGAAGATCAACAAAACCCATAAAAATCATAACAAAACCAATTTAATATCTCATAAACCTTTTCACATATTCTCAATCATCTCTCAAAACATTCATTCAACCATCTCAACTACCAAAATATAAACAAAACAAAACAAAACAGAAGAAAATCAGGCCTTACAGAACCATACAGAGAGAATTACAGAACTCTTCAGAACAACATATTTCATCAAAAACCAACATAAACCCTTTCAAACATACTCAAACCACTCCAAACACTTCAAAAAATCTTCAAACTCAAACAATCAACCACCAAAAACAACCATTCAACAATAAAAATAACAAAAAATCAGCCCAAAAACCAATCATTTCCACACTCAACACAAAAATATCAAGATAAGCCAGAATGAATGAGCATACATCATATGGCATTGAGGATAGTCTTGTTTTTATATTCAATAATACCATTCTATTGAGGAGTGTAGGGAACCATGTATTCATGATGAATACCATGATTATTATAATAATCATAAAAATATTTTGAAATGTATTCTCCACCATTATCACTACAAAGTTTCTTAATATGACAACCAATATGAAGTTCGACAACTTTTTGATATTGCTTAAAAGACAATAAGGCTTCGAATTTGTGTCACAAGAGAAAAACAATGGTGTATCTTCAAAAGTCATCAATAAAAGTCATGAAATATTGATCTTGAGATTTTGATGGAGAAAAAGATCCACACATACTAGTGCAAATCAGATCAAGAAAACCTTTGGAATGAGTTGTGGTGGAAATGGAAAAGGGTTTGTGAAAATGCTTTCTAAGTGTACAATATTCACAAATACCCATGTGAGGATGAGCTTTGAATTCCATACCTTGACAAGGTCACACCAATAAAGATTGACAACCTTGCACCCTCTCTTATGGGAAGTTAGAAAAATATTTTGCTAACTTGTTCTCAAAGCATGAAGATGATGAGCAAGAGCTTGATGTTGCAACCTCAAGAAGAAGATTGTTGAGCTATTTTGTATGAGAAAATGAGGTTATTTTGCATCTCAAAATTAAATAATAAAGGGATAAGTTATTGAGAAACTTGGTAAGCCTTCCGTGATGATCATGCGCTCGAGGGGGTCAGCCATGAATATATGTATATATAATGTGAGTTCAAAATAAGGGGTTTTTAAAACATCACTTTTATACATTTTTTACATATAGAAGGGTGTCATATAAAGGGATTACTTACAAATCAAATAGAAAAGGGTCGTGTTTTATTCAAGAAAAATTCACAGATTAGGATATTTATAAATAGGCCATGAACGCACGTTATATAGAGGATATATATATAGTGAATCCCCTGAGATCATGTGATGTAATGTTTCCATGGCACCATGAGACTCATATAAGCTGAGAATTTATGTATTAATCTTGCATTGTGTAAAATGGGTTTCTTTGCGAGTTCATGTTTGTTATTGGCATTTGGCTTTGTGGAAGAGGTGTTTAGAGTGGTGCTACTTATGTTTGTTATTGGCATTTGGCTTTGTGGAAGAGGTGCTTAGAGTGGGGCCCTATAGGGGTTACCTCTTTTTTGGTATCTTTAAAGTCTTGTGTAATATCCCCACCTCGCATAGGAAACCCCCCTCTATAGGAACCCCCCTCTAAAAATAAATAAAAATTATTGAAATCCCCCCTCGTGGTTGCGGAACAGGTGACGGGGGAGGAAGAAGGAGATGACGGCGACAAGAAGGATGACGTGGAAGAAGAAGAAGTAGATGACATAGAGAAGAAAGACAATGACGACGTGGAGGAAGAAGGAGACGACACTAGGGAAGACATGCAAGATGACATGAAGTAGGAGTGGAAGATGACATTGATGAAGGAGAAGAAGGTGATGATGTCAAGGGGGAGGCCACATGCCAACCCTCCCCCTTGGGCATGTCGAGCCCTCGCGGTCACCTGGAGGGGCTAAGAAGCCCCGCCGCCATATGGACGATGACAAGTGGTGGGCAACACCACCTCCTCCCCACTTCCCCTTCGTTATAAAACCCCCCCCAATGGAAAGAAAGAAGGGCCTCAATGCTAAATGGGACTACACAAAGAGAGAGAGAGAGAGAGAGAGAGAGAGAGAGAGAGAGAGAGAGAGAGAGAGAGACACCTTCTAAAAGGTTTCTCCCTTTTCCCCTCCTTAGAGGGCGGCCACACGTGCTTACCCTTTCCCTCGTATCTACAAGCTAACCTCCCCCAATCATGATAGAAGAGAGTCACCCTAGCATGCCATCTCTCTAACGAGAGAGAGAGAGAGAGAGAGAGAGAGAGAGAGAGAGAGAGAGAGAGACTCATAAGCTAAAAGTATGGCCCCAAAATAAATGGTGACATATACCAATGGTAATTCCGCATCCAACAATGGAGTCACTGATCAAGGCATTACTATTAATACAAATATAACGTTGAGTATGGATAATTCATCTCTAAATACCCAGATTGTCAAGATTGTGGGAGAGAAGGAAGGAGTCTCGCTTGAAGCTTTCTTGCTTGCACAATGGGGGAAGACACACAAGGGTGGAGGCTGAAAACAGTTTTCCTCTTCTTAGTTGTGTAAGCCAAAAGAACTCAAGTACAAAGAAATAGAAGAACCCTATATATGGGTCTCAAACCAAACTCAACTAACTAAGGTGGCATACTAACTGAGCCACGAACTAGAGTAGATAAGGATAGCTATCATGTAGCTATTATTCATGGGCGGTGTACCAACCGCATCTGCAACTGACACGTCGGTGACATAAATACACAACGGTCACCCTGGCGTATCACGAGTGGAGCTCGATATCTCAACACTCCCCCTCGAGCTCAATCCCAATTCCTGCACACCAAGCAGGTCTCTGAACTTGCGCAGCTTCTCTGCGCCCAATGCCTTCGTAAATATGTCAGCTACCTGATCCTCTGTGCTGACATAAACTAGATCAATAAGACCTAGTAAAACCCTCTCTCGCACATAGTGATAATGCACCTCAATGTGCTTTGTTCTAGCATGATAGACTGGGTTATTTGCCAAGTGTATACTACTCATGTTGTCACAATAAATGACAACTGGTCCATCTGTAGACTGATGCATATCATAAAGTAGCTTATGCAACCAAGCTACCTCGCATGCAGCCATTGCTGCACCCCTGTACTCAGCCTCTGTGCTCGACAAGGCAACTGTAGGTTGTTTCTTGCTGCTCCAAGTGACTGCAGCACTCCCAAAAGAGAACACATATCCATTGGTAGATCGTCTATCAGAAATACTACCAGCCCAATCAGCATCAGTGTATCCATGCAACTGTATCTGAACCCCAGTCTCATAAAATAGTCCATACTGCAATGTGGACTTCACATACCTGAGTATGTGTCTAGCCGCATCCAAATGTGGTTTCCTTGGAGCCTGCATAAACTGACTTACCAATCCAACAGCATAGCTCAAATCTGGCCTGATATAGTCATATAAATCAAACTTCCTACTATGCGTCTGTACATAGTAGGGTCTTCTAGAAGCTCACCTGCATCTGTGCTCAGCTTCACATTCTGCTCCAAAGGAACTGAAATAGGCTTACAGCCTGTCATCCCATATTTGGACAGCATGTCCAATCCATACTGTCTCTGCAAGAGCTGTATCCCACTTGGTGATCTAATCACCTCAATGCCCAAGAAATAACGCAGCTCTCCCAAATCCTTCATCTCAAACTTCTGCTTCAATAGCATTTTCACATGAAGGATATCTTCATCACTGTCACCTGTCATAATCAAATCATCAACATAAATGACAAGTAGCATAATACCTTTCTCTGTTTTCCTCACATAAAGTGAGAAATCTGCCTTGGAAATCTGAAAGCCAATAGTGACAAGATACTGTCCTATCTTGTCAGACCATGCTCTAGGTGCTTGCTTCAAGCCATACAAGGCTTTCTTCAACCTGCAAACAAACTCAGGATGAACAGCATGCACATAACCTGGTGGCTGCTCCATATATACCTCTTCTTGCAAATCACCATGCAAGAAGGCATTCTTTACATCCATCTGATGTAAAGACCATCCCTTTGATGCAGCCATAGCAATGACTGCTCTTACGGTTGCCATCCTTGCAACCGGACTAAATGTTTCTTCATAGTCAATGCCATATGTTTGTGCATACCCCTTGACTACTAATCTTGCCTTGTATCTGTTCACAGAACCATCAGCATTGTGCTTCACCTTATAAACCCACTTACAGCCAATTGCATTTTTATTTTTAGGCAAAGGTACCAATTCCCATGTAGCATTTGCTTCCAAGGCATCCATTTCTTCATCCATGGCTTTCTCCCATTTTTCTTTTCCCATGGCTTGCTCAAAAGAAGTGGGTTCTGGTTCCTGTATCACTTTGACCATATATGCATAGTGAATGGCTGTAAATCCATCATATTTCAGCCTATCCACAGGATATCTACCTCTCATAGACCTGCGCAAAGTAGGTTCACTCCCAGCTGCTCTCAAAACATCCCTGGTCTTCCTTACTCCAGGTGTAACAATAGAGGGAATACCCAACTCATCATCAATGCTCTGCTCTGAGCCACTGGATTCACCATCCACATAAGAGTGACCTGCATTCACATCAAACATGGGCTGATCAACCTTCTCTTTTCCTTTTCGTGATACCTGCATACCACTATGTGTGTTGCTTTGAGAAGATTCTCCTGATCTCAATCTGCCTGTCCATGGCGAAGAATGTGAACCACTACTAGAGGACACTCCAGGTCCACTAATATTTTGTGACTGCTGCTGTGAATTCTGTGCAGCATTACCATTTTGTGCATCTACATCATCAATCACATTTACTAGTTTATACCAGCTACTCATCTCATCAAAAACAACATCTCTTCTCACTGTAAACTTACGAGTAGAAGGGTTATAGCATCTATACCCTTTTTGCTACAGAGAGTAACCAATAAAGATGCACTTCTCAGCTTTTGGATCCAACTTGGATCTCAGCTCATCTGGCACATGTACATAGGCAATGCAACCAAAAATTTTCAAATGAGAAATATCTGGTTTCCTACCAGTATACCTCTCCTCTGGAGTCATTCCATGTATTGCTGCAGTGGGAGTCCTGTTCATTATGTAGACTGCTGTAGCAACTACTTCAGCCCAATAAAAATCTGGCAAGTCTTTTTCATTGAGCATGGCACGAGATACCTCTCCAATATGCCTGTTTTTCCTTTCTGCAATTCCATTTTGTTGTGGGATATAACTGCATGAATATTGCTGCTTTATGCCATGCTCCTGCAAGAACTTTGCAAACTCATTTGAGAGGTACTCTCCCCCTCCATCTGACCTTAGGCATTTTATTTGCAGACCTGTTTCTTTTTCAGCTATAGCTTTAAGGGTTTTGAAATGCCCAAAAACTTCACTTTTCTTTTTCATAAAATACACCCAAAATTTTCTGCTATAGTCATCAATAAAAGTGACAAAATAATGACAGCCTCCAAGAGATGCAGCTTTAGTAGTCCACACATCAGAGTGGATTAATTCCAATGGCTTCTCACTCTCTTGAACATGTCTAGGAAATGGTTTCCTTGCCTGTTTTCCAAACTGACAGGCTTCACATACCTTATGCATTTCTGCAACCTTGAATTTTGGCAATCCTGCAACAATATTTTGGGCCTGCATTGATTTAAGTCGCTGTACATTAACATGACCAATGCGTTTATGCCAGATATCAATATTTGCAACTACACCAGTCCCATGTGCAAACATTGCTGCACTCAATTCAGACATGTCTGCATCCAACGTAAACATTCTGCCCTTCTTCTTTCCTTTTGCTATCAAGCGACCTTTATTTTTCATATCCTCAACAAAGCATCCATGAGGATTAAATCTGACCTGCAAGCCCTGCTCAACCATTTGACCGACAGAAACCAGATTCTTAGTGATATTCGAGACATGAAATACATCGGACAGGTATTTCTTTTTCCCATCCTGCATAGACAAGGGAATTTTTCCAATCTGCACAATAGGATGTGCAGTATCATCACCAATCTCCACAAATCCTGGTTTTTCCATTTTCCTTGCATCCTCCATCCATTCTGCATGACCTGTCATGTGGTTTGATGCACCTGAGTCAACATACCATACATCATTGCTTTCTTCTGCACTTGTCACAGAATTGTTCATGTGCTGCACCATGAACAAATGTTCATTTCTGTCATCACCCTGTCTGTTAGAAGATGCATAATTCCCTTGTTGCAGTTTTCCATTCATGATGTCATTCTGCTTTTTATAGCAGTCTTTAGCCATATGACCCATTTTACCACAGTAGTAGCATTCAACATTACTGTTTGCATTTTGACCTCTTTGCCATCCACCACGACCTCTTTGGCTCCCCCTGCCTCTAGAGTTACCACGTCCTCCTCCATAGGACTGGTTTTCTTGAGTTTGCTGCATATTCTGATTTCTACCACGGCCTCCAAATCGGCCTCCTCTACCTCTGCCTCTACCTCTTCCAGCATTTGAGTAGAAGACAGCTTCTTTTGAAGTTCCTCCTGAAGAAGATGCACCACCATTTCTCTGTTCCTCAGAAATTAGAAGAGCAATCAACTCCTCAAAATCAGGAAATCTTTCACGAACTGAAATGGATGTCCGAAACTGTGCATAATCCTTTCCTAGACCATTCAAGGTCACAGAAACTAAATCATCATCTTCCACTGGTGACCCAATGGAAGCAAGTGCATCTGCAATCTTCTTCACCTTCATGTGGTAGTCGTTGATGCTCATATTTTCTCTTTGCACATTATGCAACTCTTGCTTGAGCTGCATTTTCCTGGCTTGCGTATTTGTGCTATACATCTTTGACAGAGTATCCCATGCCTCCTTTGGCGTACTTGCATCCTGAATATGCACAATCATAGAGTCTGAAATGCTGATTGACAGCCAGTACATAACTTTCCTGGCTCTCTCATGCCATGCTTTGAATGCTTGCATTTGCTGTTGATTGGGAACATCAGGAAGAACTGGTTCTTCTTCATTTCCTGCAACAAATTCCCAATATCCTTTTCCCATAAGGAAATTCGTCATTCTAAACTTCCATGCCTGGAAGTTGTTCTTGTCAAGCTTTTCAGTTACAATCTATGAAAGAGAGTCAGACGCCATTACAGAACACTGCAAAAAAATTCCGTCACTACAAAAACTCAGCTTCACCCTCACAAGGGCAAATCTGCAAAACTGGCGAAAGTGGTATTTGACCACACAGTCACTTCCTAGTGACGATTTTGCATAAACAGGAACCAAGGATAATTCTGAAACTCCCAATGTCTCTGCGCACAAGCATACGATGCAATTTCCACAGTAACTTTTCACCGACCTGTAGAACAGTGGCTGCACAGCATAAAACTGAGCCTTTTCCTGAGTGCGTGCCGAAAACTTCCGTCTGCAAAACAGGCCCCGAAATGGCCTCAAATCAAAAAAACAAGGTCGCCGAGGGCTAGAGAGAAGGAAGGAGTCTCGCTTGAAGCTTTCTTGCTTGCACAATGGGGGAAGACACACAAGGGTGGAGGCTGAAAACAGTTTTCCTCTTCTTAGTTGTGTAAGCCAAAAGAACTCAAGTACAAAGAAATAGAAGAACCCTATATATGGGTCTCAAACCAAACTCAACTAACTAAGGTGGCATACTAACTGAGCCACGAACTAGAGTAGATAAGGATAGCTATCATGTAGCTATTATTCATGGGCGGTGTACCAACCGCATCTGCAACTGACACGTCGGTGACATAAATACACAACGGTCACCCTGGCGTATCACGAGTGGAGCTCGATATCTCAACACAGATACTAATTGCCATCTCCGCTATTCATTGAGACATAGGCATGCGCATGGATTCATTTTAACAAGTATCTTGAATTTATTTTTTGATAGTTAATGAACTCATAGGGGGATGGTAGGATAATTATTTTCGTGTTAGGTTCTCAATAACCATAAATGACCTTGCATAGATTTATGCATATGGTGCATTGAGGTTCGCACAAATTATTGTACCCAAATACAATCATGGCATCCTAGTGCTACACAACAAAATCATACATAGTATGAAAAGCATATAAGTTTACCTTGAGGGTTATGTGCATAGACAGTAGATGCATGGGAAAGATTATATGAAACATACATCAATGGTACATGAAATGATCTTTCATTAAAAGTCTTGTATCTATCATGAAGGTTTCACCTAAAATAACGGTTAAGGAGTTTACCTTGTGCTACCAAACCATGAGTTGATTACAACTCGCACAATAATTCGGGAATTATTTAACATCGGAAGATAGTCTTGCATCATTACAAATTTGTCTCGCATTCTTTGCCTTACGAGAAAGGAAGATAAAGTCAGGTTAAAATTTTACATAGTATCCCTCTTTAATCCCAAGGGGGAGAGAAAATATGCAATGGAAAGGTTATCACAAATTTTCTTGTAATGTTTGGGAAAGAATACCATTGTTTTTGTTGAATTGTTGTTTGAATGATTATTCCAAGTGTTTGTGATTGATGTTAAATTCATGGCGGGGGTCTATGATGACGAATTGCCATGGGGATAAAGGAATGTTTTCTTGGAAAATTATATAAGAGCTGACTACCTTGACTATGCTTGATTCTTAAATGATTTAATTAAGGAAAGGTTCTTTGCACGGGTGGATCACCTCCAAGATTGCACCGTGGATCAACCCGAAAAGGGCACCACTAGATTCACGACCCGAAGGTCGAGTGGTGAGAAGGCCAACCATGGGAATAATGTTTTCACTCCTAGGTAGCTTGCCGGTCAGGTGGAGCTCTAGACATCCCTTGCCAAGTCCAAAACAGAGTTGAGGACCTATGTGGCCCCAAAGTCTGTGTAACATTGGAAGATCCTATTCTAAATAAAGGATGGAAATTGTGGTGCCATGTGATTTGGACCAATTACTTCTGCAGAAGGATATGTAAATTCTCCTGTATGGGGAGGGGGCAAAGATTAAATTGAAGATAAATTAAGGAACTTGTTTGCCAAGATGATTGGTTGCTCTATATTTGTTTCTCTACTATAAATTATGCAAACAAACCCTATTTCTTAAAAGGATTAATTAAGGAACGTGGATTTAAATGTCACACATAAATGCGATAGGACATAATTAAATAACTAAAGAATGCCTATTGAGGGAAGCGGGTGGATGGAACCCTCGTGATAGGGTCCATTCTACAATAGGGTGGTCTAAGAGAACTGGAAGGCTTCTCACCAGGTTTTGCTGACATTCGATCCTTAGGAATTGTTAGGTTAGAACCCCAATTCATGCTGTTTTAGGGGACCGAAATGGGACTATGCCCTACCGGAAGAGAGATTGAGCGGCGCATCCCTCTTGTTTCCAATTCTCTTTGAACCAAGTGCGGCATGGGTCTACTTCGACTTAGTATCTCTACATAAACTAGGATGTTCAGGACCACCTAACACTAGAATGTTGTCAGGAGACCTTGACCACTAGGGACTCAAATATCAAGTCAATCCCAGTGGGTTTGTCGGCCATGAACGTTCTGTTGTGAGGCAGACTCAAGAAACCCTAGGTGACAAACCCCGTAAAATTCCATGGGAGTGCTGGGCAGCATCGCTTCGATTCGTCTCTCGATGGACCGCTAAAAATGTGCCTTAGGCGGGCACGTCACATCTTGCTAGGGCTTTTGTGAGGGCTTGTGGGCTCTTGGTCTACCAGAAATTGTTATCATTTGATGTTGCAATGGATGGTCTTATGGAGCTCAATTTCATGTTCTCTATTCTCAACTCAATAGAAGTCATTTTGGTGGCTTGTGTGCCAATTATTTAGTTTTATAATCAGCTTTTGTGTTTATTTCAATGATAGAAATGTGATTGGCTTGTGGTGAGGTCAAAACTCTTACTTATGGAGGTAACACAATTGGTCTATGGGCTCATGGATACTTGTGATTAGTTATTGCAAGAAGTTGTCATGAAGCGTGCCATATTTCTTGTGATTTGTTTATGATATTTTGGGGCTTTCTAATCCCTAAGGGTGTCTCCCCCACACAAGATGCACCTATTGTATACTAGGAATTTTCTTATCATTCTATTAAGGATATATATCATATGCTTGTGTCCTACACAATAACCCTTGAAGAGTGATGTAAATGATACCCTTAAAGAGAAGAAAGATTGTTTGTTTTCCTTTGTCTTGCCTAGTGTGAGTTGTTTTAGACATTGAATCTCATGATATCTCATCCCTTGCTACTGGTATTCAAGGGTAATGCCATTGTTCAATCTTGATTGGTGGCTGGGTGGGTGATTAGGCAAAGTTAGTGGTTGTAAGTGTGGTATTGGTACCCTTTTCCCATTTGTTGAGTGTTGAAATGACTTGTTTTTTGGCTGATTTTTGTTGTTTTTGAGAGCTGAATAGTTGATTTTATGAGATGATTGATTAGTTTGGAAGTGGTTTGAGAGTGTTTTGGATGATATTGATTGGGTTTTGGAAGATCATGATGTTTATTGGTGGTTCTGTGATGTTCTGATAGGTTCTGTATACCTTATGTTTTGCTCTGTTTTGGTCTGTTTTGTTTTGATTATCTTTAGTAAGGAGGGATGGAGTATTGATTGATGAAGATTGAGATCTTGTGAAAGTTTATTGAATGGTTTGTGAGAGTTTGGAATGGTTTAAGTATGAGTTATGTGGTTTTGATGACCTTCTGTAACCTTCTATAGGTCTTCTGTAGAGCTTCTGTCTCTGTTCTGTTCTGTTATGTACTGTAGCTGTTCTGGTACTGTTCCATGACTATTCTGTATGCTTCTGTATGTGTTCTAATGGATGAGAGTGTAGCTTGGGAAAGTTTTCTAGCCTTGGAAAGAGGTGAATACAAGTGCAAAAGAGCTGAAAGAAGTAGCTGCTGAAGACTCAAGTGAAGACTATAGTGAAGTGACAGTAGTGAGCTATGAAAAGACACTGTAGTGGCTCTGGTGACTCTTCATATCAGACATACCTCTTGGGAGGGGTATCTACGACCTAAGAAGGATTATTGAGTGTGATTTTGAGAGATTGTAGTGAGGATATGATGTATTATTGATGGAGTGAGAGAGAGAGAGAGTCAGAGATAGCCAATTCTACTGAAACAGAGTGATTGTATATGAGAGATTGAGAGAGAAGACTATGAAGATATTGAAGATGAATACTATGTGATGTATTTCCATTCAAAGATGGTGTATTCCTTTACTTTCTTTGTTCTATTGATGGATTTTATGAAGATATTGAAGAATATGGTTGATTCTATTAAATCCGTGGGAGATCAACATGATGCTGCATGAAGATTTGTTGTGCCTGGTGTTCTTTTCTTCATTGTGATCATATGAAACATGATAAGCAAGCTTGTTGATGTTACAAGATAGATTTTCTTGCAAGAGAATTCCCTTTTCCTTGGTGTTCCTCTTGGGGCACCATGTTTTTGGTGCGCAGCCGGGGAAACTTGCCATCAACAAGCACTAGAAGAGGCTGAAAATGAAGGAAATGGCATTGCCAAGAAGAGAAGAATTCAATGGATGTTTGTAAAGTTCCTTCTTCCACTGAAGAGTTGGAATTTCTCATAATTAAAGCCACTTTCCCCAAGAAGTTCATCCCACAATGGCGGAAACACATTACCATCATGATGCATGCTCTATGTAATGGACAGTTTCCTCTTCCTATTGAAGCAGCAGAAACTTGCATCTTGGTGGCAAACTGTTTGGGAATAAACTGAAGAGCAGAAATAGAGAGAATGACCATCCATGGAAGATTGGGCATCCATTGAGAAGTTTCCAGACAACATCAAGTGGGAGATTGTGAAGAAGCTTCAGCAGTCTTGGTCTGTAGAGGTTCACAAAGACAAGAAGGAAAAGAGTTGGAATTTGTTCGTGGATGCTCAACAGCAAGATACATGGGATGCTTGGTGTACTGATAATCTTCTATTTGTTCAATTAGCAACCCACTGGAAGTTGATAGGTAGAGTGTTTTTTACAACATACACTGTTGAAACCATCAGAAGTTGGCATTACTATGATGATGGCACCACCACAATGCTCAGACGTATGCATTTTGACACCTTCAGAACCGAATATCTTCCTCTATGTAGTGGCATGAAAGGAGAATTCAGGGACATTGAAAAGAAAGAAGTAGAAGAAATGTTGGCAAGAGAGTCCTCCAGAGACTGAAGCCTTCCGTTAACCCTCTGTGGAGCACTAACAACATAGTGGAGCCACACCCCTGATGAATGACGCAATAAAAAGGCAAGCGTTAGAACGAGTCCAGAGGTACGTGAGAAGAGAGAAAGCAAGAATCAGAGCCGAGAGCGAGCTCGCAGCAGAAGCCGCCTTTGACGCCCTTGCGGAACTCTTTATAGAAGTCCCAATGGAACATCAAGCCCTTCCTCCTCCTGCTGGAGGTCCACTTCAAAGCCAGATCCGTCCTGGAAATATTGATGACAGGCCAACGAATATAGTCCCATTGCCAGTTTTTAAGGGAGAGTACAATGAAGACCCCGATCTTCATGTAGCAGAATTTATGGTAGCATGTGTGGCTAACAATGCCAGAACCCCTGAGCATTGGTTGGCAATATTTCCCGCCACTTTCAAGGGCGCGGTGTTTCAGTGGTATGAGAGACAAGCAGTAGGAACTTTTGGCACATGGAATGACCTGAAGATGGCCTTCCTCACTAAATTCAGGCGTGAAGGTTTTGAAGAGCGGATGAGAGAGGAATTTATGAACCTAAGTCAGTCTTCGGGAGAAAGAGTGGAAGCTTATGTCTCACGAATGGAATCCATCCTGAAGAGATGGACTAACCATAATCTAGATGACGGCATTCAGAAGGGGGTGTTTCTCAGAGGATTACAACCAGAAGTCCGTAAGTTTGTGGAGCTGCAAAGACCAGCCACTCTGCAAGCTGCAACAGAAGGTGCAAGACTATACGATGAAGTGGAAGCTAGATTAGCGATGAATACAGGAAGAGGAGTCCTACCTCCTCTGATGCTAGGAATGATGTATCCACCAAATGCAGTTCCAGGGACTGTTCCCTACCCTTACCAACAGATGCCCCCGGTATCACAGTACAGTGTACCAAATCCATAATGGCCACCATCCATGCCTCAAATGGTAGTTCAACCACAACAACAATGGTCCCAACCAATTTCCTCAATGCCAAATTAGCAACAACAGTGGAATCCTACCAACTGGAGCCAACAGCCAATAGTTCAAACAGGAGCTCTGAATCAGAACCAGAACAGAGACCCCTCTGTACCAGCCCAACCGATTTATGCAGTGATTAAAGAGACTCCTCAAAACCCTCGTGCCAGTGCCTCAGGAGGAGAAAGCTTGAAGAATTATTTATCCAACTCAGTTGCAAATATCAAAAAGGAGTTGATGGATGTAATTACAGAGCAGCTACAGAGGCTGAAAGTGAATACCGCGAGCATATCCAACGTTGCAGGAGCAGGAAGAGATGTGATGCGGTCAAATACTTGGTGTGGTAAGTGTCATCAAGCAGGCCATTTAGCCACTGAATGTACACGCAAACCAACCATTCCTGGGGCCTTCTGTTCTTACTGTTTGCGGAAGAACCATATAGAGGACATTTGCTCTCTGAAGGAGATGCATGATAGGAGAAGGAAGGAAGAAGACGCAAGATTCAACTTGCTGGAATCCAAAATGACAACACAGGATATTGGACCCAAGCCTAGAGAGTTTGGTACTAATTTCGGACTCAGAAGATTTCCTTCTCAAAGTTATAGAGGAACATAGTCTGGCGGTGGTCAGAGATCAGAAGTGGAGTGTTACAGATGCGGAGAAAAGGGACACATTTCACAAAATTGTCCAAATCCTAGAAGGTCAGTGGATTACAAGCCCTTATGCAGTCGATGCAAAGGAGAAGGCCACACTGCAAAAGACTGTCCAAGCCCATCTCCATTGAAAAACAGTGCTACTGATAGTCCGGCCAAGGCTCAAGAGCCTACCTCCAATTTAATGGAATTGGAAGTTGCTGCCATCACGCGTGCAAAGCATAAGGAACCACCTATCCAGAAAGAAAATAACCCTCCAGCTAGAACAGTGAAGTTCAATCTTCCACCAGAAGAACAGAATGGAACAGAGCCTAACAGTGCCGTACAGAGCACTACAGTGCCACAGAGAGTTACAGAGACAGTTACAGAGACAGGACCAGAGGTCCAGGAGATAGAGGAAGAGGCGGAAGTGCCACAAGTGGCAGAAGACGTTCCCATGATGCCTCTGTTGGAAGAAAGAGGGAAAATGAAAATGGGTGTTGTCCCATTCCCTAACCGGTTAGAGAAGCCAGTGGATCCTATTAAGGAATACGATCTAGTCAGAGATCTAGATACCTTTAAACCAAACCTCACATTCCGACAATTATTGATGTTGTCTCCCAGTTGCCGAAAAAGATTCAAAAGTATACTGACAAAAAGACGTGGTTTAAGGATTGCTCCCTCAACAATGACAAAGTCCAACAAGGCTCCAGAGCCTGTCAAAGAAGTGGATGTGGCTAACGCTTTCCTAGATCCGGGTACCCCAGAGACTGGTGTGTGGATAGAAGGCTGCTTCATTTCAAATGCACTGATTGATGGTGGTTCATCAGTAAACATTATGACGGATGTTACAATGAACGATCTAGGCTTACAAGGTGTGCAACCAACCCAATGGCTCATCAGACTGGCGGATCAGAGTAGAATCAAGCCTTTGGGCATTCTCCCATATGTGAAGACTACAGTGGCTGGAAAAGATTATTGGCTAACCTATTTGGTGGTGAAGCCAAGCTCTTATGGTACATCCTATCCTCTGTTACTGGGCAAACCATGGCTTTTTGAAGCCCGAGCAAGGACGGATTGGTTCAAAGGAACCTTGACCTTGGGTAGAGGACCCAATAAAGTGGTGCTGAAACTATATGGTTCTCAAAAAGGACATGGATCCACCTCCTTGGAATTATCTTCTGACTCCCCTAATGAGGCTTCGGATGGAACATCAGCAGACAAAGATGCTGTCAAACAGATCCTTCCCAAGAAAACAATGGCACATTCCTTAACAGTGGATGCTGTAAGCCGACTTCCAAAAGATGCAAAGCCATTATCAATGGGTGAATACTTCCTGCCTGAACCAGGAATGACTTCTGAAATCACTTCTGACAGTGAGATAGAAGCATGGATGTACTGCTCTCCCTGTTACATGGCCATAACAGAGACAGAGACAGAGGTAGAAGAGGAAACAGAGAATCTGTTCTTCTGTTACAGAGCGCCTACAGAGACAGAAGCAGAGACAGAAGCAGAGATAGAAGCAGAAGCAGAGACAGAAGCAGAAGCAGAGACAGAGACAGAAGAGGATGAATATGATATGGATGAAGAAGGTGATGAAAGTGAGCCAGAAGAATCTATCCCACCTGAAGAGGATACATTTGAGGAAGAAGTTCCAGAAGCTTCAGAAGCAGACGAGCTCATGCTATGGGATAGAATGGTGATGGTACCATTTGGTCTAGTAAATGGATCTTCTCATATGCAAAATTATTATAAGACGTGGGTTAAGAAGAACAAGCCGTCTTTTAGCAGTAGCTCATGCCGTCCTAACCCATCCTTGCCGAGGAAAGATGATGATGATGCACCGTGCTAACAAGCACCAATCCCACCAACCCAATAGGTATCAGAGGGTCCCTGTTATGTGACGTTCCTGGATGTGTCATCTTCAGAAGAGGAGTCTTCAAGCCAAGAGGTAATTAATTTTGAAACCAAACCCAAAATAGCTCTAATCCCATTTCAACATCTCAAGGAGCAACCTAAGTCTCCACCAAAAGAAGAAATTGGTTCTAGTGGGACATCAGAAGAGGACACCACTCCCTTGAAGGAGTCGGATCTGTATCCTGAAGCAGTCCGTGGAACCTTCATCCGTGAAGTAGAAGGTGAAAGGCAGTTAACTTTTGTGGATGCAGAAGGCACTAAACGCCACTTGAAGGTGGGTAGCAGTCTCCCAAAAGAGGAGTTGTCAACCTTGTACAACTTGTTGAAAGAAAATTTGGACGTGTTTGCATGGTCCTACAAAGACCTAAAGGGGATTGATCCCACAATATGTCAACATCATATTGACTTGGAGCCTGATGCCAAGCCAGTACAGCAACGACAAAGGCGAATGAACCCGAATTATTCCACATTGGTGAAAGCGGAGCTTCTGAAGCTTCTGGAAGCCGAGTTCATCTATCCAGTGGCAAATAGTGAATGGGTTTCACCCATCGTGGTTGTACCCAAGAAGAATGGCAAATTGCGAATATGTGTGGATTTCCGAAAGCTTAATTCCAAGACAAAGAAGGATCACTTTCCTATCCCTTTTACAGACCAACTATTGGACACAGCGGCAGGACATGAGCTTTATTCCCTTTTGGATGGATTCAGCGGATACAACCAAGTGCAGATCGCAGAAGAAGACCAATCCAAAACAACCTTCACCACAGAATGGGGGACCTACGCTTATTGAGTGATGCCATTTGGGCTCTGCAATGCCCCTGCTACTTTCCAGCGAGTCATGATGGCTGCATTTCAAAATCATCTGTACGACTTTATTGAGGTATATTTGGATGACTTCTGTGTCTATAGTTTGATCCGTGAACACTAGGAGCACTTGGAACAATGCTTTGACCGATGCCGGGAGTATGGGATTTCCCTCAACCCCGACAAATGCATCTTTGGGGTTTCTTCTGGAGTTCTGTTGGGCCACATTGTCTCTGCACAAGGGATATCAACAGACCCTACAAAGATCGAAAAGATTGCAGCTTTGACAGAACCCACCAACCTCAAACAATTGAGGGGATTCTTAGGCCATGTGGGTTACTACAGAAGGTTTATAGCCCATTTTGCGACAAAGGCAACCTCCTTGCACAAGCTTCTGAGGAAAGATGCAGAGTTTACTTGGATGGAAGAATGTGACAAAACCTTCCACACTTTGAAGCAGTGTCTGATTGAGGCACCCATTCTGCAACCTCCTGATTGGACGAAAGAGTTTCACGTACACACTGATGCATCAATTGAAGGCTTAGGTGCTGTCCTTTGCTAGAAGGGCTCCTCGAAGTTGGATCAACCGATCTATTATGTAAGCCGAAAAGTCACTAATAGGGAACGGAACTATACAGTGACAGAGCTAGAGTGCTTGGCAATGGTGTTTGCCCTGGAAAAGTTTCGCCATTACCTCCTATCCACCCACTTTAAATTTTATGTGGATCATGAGGCCCTATCCTTCCTGATGAACAAAGCAGATGTGAAAGGACGAATGATGAGATGGATCCTTTTATTCCAAGAGTTCGATTTTGAGGTGATTACTAAGCCTGGTCGTTCCCATGTTTTGGCTGATCATCTGTCGCATATCCCACAAACTGCAGACGAGGAGCATGATGATCCAGACCTCCCTGATGCTTCCCTATTCTTGGTAGAAACTGTAACTCCCTGGTATGCAGACATTGCCAATCTGCTAGCAACCCAACAGTATCCTCCTGGCATTTCTAGTCGGGAGAGGAAGAAGCTTATGCTAGAATGAGCCCCCTACACCCTGTTAGGCGGTGCACTGTACAAGAAAGGCAAAGATGAAGTGCTCCGAAGATGTATTGCAGGAAATGAAATTGGGATTGTTTTGAAGGCTTGCCATGAGGAGCCATGTGGAGGTCACTTTGCAAGAGAAGCTACAGCCAGGAAGGCTCTGCTAGCAGGATATTGGTGGCCTATAATTCACAAGGATGCCTATGATTACTGTAAAAGATGTGATTCTTGTCAAAGAATGGGAAAACCCACGAAGACAAGTGCCATGCCACTGTAACCTATCCTTCCCCTGAAGCCGTTTGAGAAGTGGGGTATTGACTTCGTAGGCCCAATCGACCCTCCTACCAGAAGGAAGCAAAACAGATACATCCTTGTATGTACGGATTATGTTACAAAGTGGTGTGAAGCTAAAGCCCTAAAGCGGGAGGATGGTAACAGCGTGGACCTGTTCATGTACGAGAATATCATCACCCGTTTTGGCAGTCCCTTAGAGCTGGTAAGTGATAGAGGCACTCATTTCCTTAACAAAGTCATGGAAGAGTTGACAGACTTGTATAAGATCCGCCATCGCAAGTCCACTCCTTATTACCCTAGAGCCAACGGCCAAGTCAAAGTCACCAATCCTATCCTCTGCTCGATTTTGACAAGAACGATTGCCGCACATCGTCGTGATTGGGATAATCGACTTACAGAGGCCCTCTGGGCGTATAGAACCTCCCATAAAGCAGCAACAGGACAGACACCCTTCCAACTGGTATATGGTACAGAAGCTGTTTTTCCTGTTGAACTGGAATTACCCTCTTTGAGAGTAGCTATCAAAGAGCGTCTGGGGGACGATGATTCACTGCAACGCTGTCTCTACACTTGGAATGTTTGGACGAAATTTGTAGGATGGCTCTACAGTGCATGGAAGCCACGCAAGCTCGATGCAAGGCTTACCATGATAGCTTCATCAAGCACAAGGAGTTCAAAGAAGGTGATTTGGTCCTAGCCTATGATTCATGATTTGGCAAGTTTCCTGGCAAGCTCCAACAGCGGTGGATGGGCCCCTATAAGGTACTTGCCATCAACCCTAATGGCTCTGTCCAAGTGCAGACCGTTGATGCCTCTGATGATCCTTTTCTGATAAATGGATATCGCCTGAAGAAGTACTTCCCTCCTTGGGGATCTTGACAATTACGGACACTTGATCCTTTCCCTCGTTGGCGCGGCACTGTACTTCTTATGATGCTACTTCTGATAGCCGTTCTTCAGTCATTCCTGATGAAATGGACGCAACCCTCTGTCCCCTCAACTCCACCTTTCAGCCTTGATCTCTTATCCTCTATTTTCCATCAGCATCAGTGGCGAGGTTGGTTCTGACAAATGGTAGTTCTACCATTCCCTTGCTCAATTCGAAAAAACGAAAAAAAAAATATACATATCGGTCATGGGAGAAAAGGACTTAGGTCCCTGTCATGCCGACCTATTCTTCGAGAAAAGGTGGAAACACCCTCGGGAATAGGGGAAAACAAGAAAAAGAAAAAGAGAGAGAAAAAAAAAAGCAAATCTATTATGAGAGAAAAGGAAGCAATTCCCTGTCATAGCAGGCCTCGTTCCAAGAAAAGGTGGTAAACACCCTTGGGCGAGAAGCTATCTGTGGAAAAGGTAGCAACACCCAGCAGTCCAGAAAATGGATTCATTGATTGATATCCCTAGGATCCAATTCCGAAGCTACCTCCCTTGGTACGCTGTGTCCTGGGTCTCTCTACAGAGTGTCTACCTGTCCTCTCGCAGACGATATGTTCCTGTCCAACAAATGTTCGATTTGATGGCTACCTCCCTGGGTACACCTCTTCAACAACTGATGACGTGGTCTTCATCGACAAACCCCTTGAGTGACGTGAGCTTTCATCCTAACCGGATGGGGACGTGAGTATGGGTTGCCTCTGTAACTATCAACAATGAGTGAGACAGAGGGTGGGGCAACAGACCAGTCTTTTCCCTTCAAATCAAATGAGAGGTGAGTAGTGTGACTGCAGTGTTGCATGCACAAGATGGGCCTCTCAATGCACAAAGCACGATTTGTTTCTGTGCACTGCACCATAAGGCTCCCTGGCTTTCCTTCTCGCACCGTATGCCGGCACAGGGCGGGATGCACAGTTGCACCATCAAATGCGCACAAGGCATACAACCTTTGCACAAGTGACCGTGAGGATTACATCAACGGGTTTCAGGAAAAGGCTGCCTTTCTGTATTTATCAACAGAGCATGAGACAAAGGGTGGGTTGAGTGTGACTGGAGTTTCTTCAATCAATTACCGAGAGGTGAGATTGAGGGACTTTACGACTCTTGGAGTCAGGTATGTTCCAGTTTCCCTGTGCACCCACGGGATGGGTCTCTACCGTCAACACAAGACACATCACCCTGTTCTGTACATTGCACTGTAAGGCTCCCTTGCCTTCCTCCTTGCACGTATGCCGGATGGGTTGGACGCACTAATGCACCATCAACTGTGCACCCTGGCATACTCCCTCTGCACCATTCCCCTGTTGATTTCTAAACCGGGTATGCGATATGGGTTTCAATCATTCTTCCTCGAGTGATATTAGTCATGGGGCGAGTGACTGTTCTTTCATTCCATTTGAGTGACTGCGAGTTGAGTGTAGTATCCCTCATCATCGACAACGCATTTCCTGCGATTCCTTCCATCAGCTACCTCCCTGGGTACTGCCGCGTGGTCCCTTCCATGACGGACGTGTGCCGAGAAGATTTTTTGGTCCCTCCAGTGCCGACAACAACACTGGCCGTGCCATCGACACTCAACCTTGCTTCTTGACAAAATGGGCCAAGTTTTTCTAACCCTCCCACTTTGGTTTCTTCATGACGGTCATGTTTTAAGTGTGGGGACATTAGTGGATGGTCTGTGGTGTGGTCCTAGGTCCCTGTTGCTCGGTTAACCCTATCCGTTAAGGTCTTAACTGTGGGGACGCGTCCCTACGCGTCTACATTGTATACCCCTCTGCATATGCCTTAACCTGTTCATGCATGTATGCCATGATTTGCTGTTACCCTGATGGGGTCCCTTCCCACCCGACCGTTCCTTTTCCACCCACCCTTGGGGCTATTCCCTTGCAGTTTTCCTTCCTTCCCTGATTTTGAGGTCCTGCCATGTGAATGCACCCTACGTTCACCAAAGTCCCAATCCAACCTTATAGCCCTATTGCTCCCTTTGAACTGACCATTTTTCCTTTTTACCTACCCCTGTTCCGGTGCACGGTTTTCGAGTTATTAATTCTTGAAATATTTTGCGCAAATTAGACGGTTTTCCATGTGAACATACTTTGCTTGCTCCGGAACCATGATCTGATGTCATAGCCCTGCCATCCACTTTTCCCCTGACATTTTTCCTTTTTCCTCCGTGTCATTCCGATACACGGTTTGTCCATTATTAATTTTCCGGTTTTTTACACCTTTTTCGTGCATATTTTTGACATTTTTCCATGTGAACCTGCCCTGTTTGCATCGGAATTCCAATTTGATTTGACAGCCGTGTCCCCTATGTCTTCCCTCACCTTTTTCCTTTTTCCTCTCCCCTCTTTCACCTTTCGGATTTTTACTTATTAATTTTTAAATGAGTTTTCGGGCGTATTTTTGGAGTTTTTCACATGTGCACCCCTCTTATTTCCACCGGAACTGCGGTTTAACGTGACAACCCTGTGCCATTCCTTCATGCAGACATTTTTTCTTCTTACTGCCTGACATTCCGGCAAACGGTTCGTCCGATATTAATTTTCGATCCCATTTTCGGGTTTGTTTTTTGGGTTTTTCCCACGTGAACGCGTCTTATCTCAGTCGAAACTCTGTTTTGATGTGATAGAATTGTCGAGCACGTCTTTCTACATAGTTTTCCTTTTTTCTGCACCACGTTCCGATGCATGGATCTTCCGATATTAATTTTTAATTACGTTTTTTGGTTCCTTTTTTTGTGTTTTTTGCACGTGACCGCCCTTTACCCTTCTCGGAACCTCCGTCACATATTTTCCTTGTTTTTCCCCTGTCGTCCTGCCCACTTTTTGTTTTTACGCTCTTTCGTTTTGACGTCTGGATTGGGAGTTATTAATTTTTTGTTATTTTTATGTGTTTTCGCGCGTCTGTTTTGCGCGTGAACGCGCCCTTTTTTTATTTTACGCGTCTTAACGTGTCCCGGTCGCATCCGCGTGTGTCGTCCTCGTATCCAGGCGTCCATTCAATCCCGTCACGGCAAATTTTTTTACGCCCCTTGCATGGGCCCCTGCCCATTAACCTCTCCCCCTACCCTTCCCCTTGGGTACCCCTCCCTATACCCTGCCCATTAACCTCTTCCCCTCCCCTTCCCCCACCGGACCCCCCCCTTCAACTGCCCCCCCTCTCTCTCTCTTTTCTCTTTTTTTCTCTCCCCTCCTTCTCCCACGCTCCCTCCCTCCTCCTCCTTCTCTCCCTCCTTCTGCCCCCTTCATCCCCTCCCTCTCCCCTCCATCCCCTCCCTTCTCCCTTCTCCCGCTCCTTCTCCTCCTGCCTCAGCGCCTCCTCCCAGCGCCTACGCCGCCGCCTCCTCCCCCTTTTTCCTCCTGCCTCCCTTCTCCCGCTCCTTCTCCTCCTGCCTCAGCGCCTCCTCCCAGCACCTACGCCGCCGCCTCCTCCCCCTTTTTCCTCCTCATCAACCTCCTGCTTCTTCTCCTCCTGCCCGCGCCACCACTGGGCCCCTCGCCAGCATCGCCTGCAGGCGGGATCGCCGCCAGTGTCGTCCGCAGGCCGGATCGTCGCTGACCGCCCGCCCCTCGCCCGTCATCCGTAGGCTGACATCGCCCCTCGCCCGTCGTCCGTAGGCTGACGCCGCCCCTCGCCAGTGTCGTCTGCTAGCCGGATCGCCGCCGAACGCCGCCGGTGTCGCCCGTGACGGCGGACGCCGCCGCCCTCCTTCTCTTCCACCTCCTCCTCCTCCCTAACTGCCTCTAAGGTTAGTTTCCCTAACCTTAGGTTAGTTTACCTAACTTTAGCTTAGTTTAACTAACCCTAGCTAAGTTAATTACAGTTGGATACATTAACCCTAGTTAGGTTAACTAACCTAACCTACCCCACCCTAATTAACCCTAGTTAGGTTAACTAACCCTAACCCTAACCCTAACCCTCCTTAGGTTAACTAACCCCTCTTCCTTCTGACTAACCTGACTAGACCAGATTTGACTTACCTAACTTATCTAGCCTACCTTGACTTAGCTGACTCACTTTCAACTTACTTACCAAATTAAGCTGATTTTCCTGATTTAACTGATTTAATTAATTTATAAAACAATTTCCACATCATAAAAATTTAGAAAATTTTCTAAAAATTCCCTTCGCTTTTTGCCAATTTTTGGAAATTTGTCCGCTGGAAATTACCACCCCTAAAAATTTCTGAAAATTACATATTTCCCAATTTATCCCCCAAATTACCAACAAATGTCAAAAATTCATTTAAAAATAGTAGAAAATTTCTAAAAACTTCTAAAAAATTCTCCAAAATTCCCCTCACCTCCCTTGATCATTTTCCATTTATTTTTCACTTTAAAATATTATCCTACATGGTACCCCTATTGTTTAAAAAAAAAACTCTCTATTTTATTTTCATACACTCAATTGTGGATATTTTCTCCATGGCTGCATTTTCATTTTTTCCCTTCATCACATCTTCATGTGTTATATATCTTGATTTCATTATTATTATTATTATTATTATTTTAAAAAAACAAACAAACAACCAACACACCAAACAAACAAAAACAAAAACCAACAAAACGCATTCACAAAACATAATAACCTCACAAATACAAACCAACCATAACTAATCACAAATTATAAAAAAATTTAAAAAAATAAAAAAAATCAACAATTCCACTAAGGTGTTGTCTTTGTTGTTTTGTCAGTGGTCTTTACTTTTCTTTTACTGGATTCACTTCTTTTGGGGGACTCTTCCATGCTCATTCCTGCATTACATACACACCCCTTCCAGGTATTTATTTTATGTGCTTTATTTATTTTTATTTTTCCCTTAATCACAAATTAATTGTTAAAATGAACTCTTTATTCACCCACAGTTTCCACGCGCATTCGCGCTAAAAACACACACATACTTTTTAATTAAAATAAACCCGTCGTTCACTTAGCACGCGCTATGTGCGCTACAGAGGCACTTTAAATTTTTTAATTACAATGAACCAGCCGTCACATGAGCACGCGCTGGCAAAAAAGCGCTCCACATCACCTTAATTTGTAATCAATGAACTTGCATTTAGAGAGCCAGTCTGGGTGTCGTAGTCCGGGATTCGACTTAAAGCACCGTTTTAACCTAATAATTGGTAATTAAATTTATAAGAAGGAACCGCCGTTTTCTTGCTAAGGTTTATTACCTAATAAAAATTCACCCATTCTTAATAATTTATTAAAATAAACCCTTCATTAAATTAATCTCCCCTCACTGCACTTAATTCCCTTTTTAATGAACCCGTTTCGTGGGATGGGTATGCGCAGTCATTAGAGTTATTTTCCTGGTTTATCACCGATGTAGTCTTAATATGTGTCGGATGTGGTATTGTTTTGGTTTACTGTCTTTGTTACGGTTAAGGGTACGGTATGCAGTTTTTTCTTTTCTTGCCTGATACGGGGTTCTGGGTGTTTGTCTGATGCATCGCATGAAGCTTTCGGTCGCATTTGTCTCAAGGTCATGTCGAATTTTTTTTCTAGGCTGTGGATTGCTTGGGGTTAGTTGGTCGCGTCACGTTTTCTTGTTTGGTTGTTCTCTTATCCTTGGTTTTTTGTCTGTTGCTTTGCAGGCATTCTCCTTGATTGTCTGTGTTTGTGGTGTGTGTGTAACCATCTGAATGGCGCCTTCTCATGCTCCTCCCCCTATCCAGTACGTCCCACTAGTTAGTAGGGATTACTCTTCCCTACTTACTTTCGAGCCTCTCACGAAGGCGGGACTCGCTGCTTTTGTGGCTACTTCTTTTCCATTGCTTCCAGAGGATCCGTCGTTATGTGATGCGTTTCTGGCCTCCTATAGCAAGAAGACAGGACTAGTCCAGGGAATTTCTATGACTTTGACACCTCGAGGTTTAGGGAAGGCTCTGTCTCTACCCTCCAAAGGTGAACCTTTTGTTACCACTCGTCAGCTTTTCTCTAATGAAGAGATTCTGAAGCTGTTGCAAAAGCAGACCAGGGAAATCCTCGATGTTAAGAAGGTGATCAACTCTTCAGGAGTTTTCTATGATCACTGATCCCATATGGAAGACGATGTGTCAGTTTCTCCAGGACAGGTTTATGCCTGCCAAAACGCCATCCCAGTACTTGTCCAAAGAGCTTTTCACAGCTTCCAGGATGGTGTTGAAAGGAGTTGCTATTGATTGGAGCACTTACCTCCTCACTAAAATGGATCAGCATTTCCTCAAAGTCACCAGGGGTAATGTTACCAATGTCACATATGGATCATATTTGTCTGCCTTCTTGACCTATTCAGGTTTACAGAAGACTATGCCTCCACCTCCTCCATCAGATCCAGTACCTCCTTCTCCACCTTCAGATGAGTCAGAACCTATTGACATAGAGGATGATGATTCTCCACCTCCCCTGGTCATACAGCTCAAACGCTTGAAGAGGGTAGCGGATAAAGCTCCTTCACTTCTTCCTTCAGTGCCCATTCCTGCTACCTCTGGCAGTGATCTCCCTGGGTATCTCACTTGTAATAACCTATTCAGAGCCCATCGCGAAGGATCATTGGAGATCTCAGTTCCCTCCCTGAACAGTCTAGTCTCAGGAGATGCAATTCCTTTCCTCTGTAAAGATATTCAAAGTTCCATTGAATTGTCAGTGACAGCCTGTGTTCAACAGCTGTACGCGTCTTTTTATGAAGAACTCATGCAGTCTAAGGACCAGTTGCATAAGACAACATCTGAGTTAGCTTCTACTAAGGATACCCTAGCAGATTTATTTAAGCAAATGGAACAGCAAACCCAACTGGTTGCCACCCAAAGTGATGAGATCTCTTCTTTGAAGATCCAGTTACTAGAGGCTCAATCCCAGGTTACTAGCCTTTCAGAGGAGAAGGAGAGGATGTCCAGAGAAGCACAGGAGTTCCAAGCTATCTTAGATGACAAACTTTCAGCTTTACAGATTGCTAATGACACAGTGGCATCCCAAGCCTCCCAAATCCAGCAGTTACAAGATCAACTAGCCAAGTCCCGCTCTGTTCCTCCAAGCCCTAATGTTCCATTGATTCATTCTCTTTCATAGCAGGACTTGGCTGCTCTTCAGAGACAGGCTACTTTGTGCCCTCTATTCCAAGATAAAGTGGAAAGATTGCAATCCAGAATGGATTTGTTATGGTCTACATTTGAGCAGTTTCAGGAATATGTCTCCCCCGACCATTCTTTCTTTGTCCACTACCACTTACAGAAGTTGGTCTTCTACATGAAGCTTTCCACGATGGATTTACCTCTTCCAGAGGATGGATGGAGTGGGGCTTGGTCTGCTGAGTTGTTGACAGAGGTAGTAAGAATGGTGTTTGAAGATTCTGTCACGCCACATACCATGTTGATGTCATACATGTATCTACGAGGGGACTTGTTAATTCCAGATGAGGTGGATATGGCATGGTATGTGGGGGATGTGGTCTTACAAGCTGTTTTGTATGTCAACCATTTGGAGTTGCGCATAGCTGACATGTTCCAGAGTTATTCCTCCAAAGTGGCTGATTGTCATGATAATTCGTGGCATCCCATGATTGATTCTGTGGTCCTCAATCAAAGATAAAACACAGCTCCTACCTTTGCCCAGAGTACTAATCAACTGAGGATGGATCTCTTAGCCTATCTTTAAACACATAATCCATTTGATGCTACCTTCTTTGATGCCTATCATCGACGATCTCTCTTAGGACCTTCTGTTCCTACCCTCCTCTATTACCAACAAATGGCTCACCGATATGCTATATATCTTTCCCTTTGTCCATCTAATTCCACAACTATTTTCCCCCTTCTTTTTCAACCTTCATGTTTCCCTCACATTCCCATTTTTACTTACTGTTCCTTTATTGAGGATAGGGTATTTTCCCCTTCTCCACCCTGTCCTTCTCCATCCATTAATATACCCTCCACATTTCCTATTTATCAGTTAACACCCTTCCTTAGTGATTCCCTCCAAATTTCTGCCACTCCTTCTTTAACCTTTTCTTCCTTTTATGATTTTTCCTATCCCTCACTTCATCCACTTTTCCTTATTCCATTACCTTCTCCTAACACTTCTATATCTCAACCACCTTAGTTGGTTAGTGACTGTGACGGGTTTGATAATCAGATTTCTAGAAGACGGGGATGGAGTTCGGATGATTGCCTTACAGGCCCTCAGATCAATTGGCCAGTAATTCCAGGAGAATGGACAGCTTCCAGTCAAGCTTATCAGAACTATGTTCATTTTGCTTAGCAGTATTCACAGTCTGTAGATCCTTCAGTGAGATTAACTGCTCACTTTGCTTGGTACCTGGCCTATATGCATAGGCACTCTCATAATGATTCTAAGCCTATTCCAAAGTTGTGCATGAATGCCAATGTAAGCATTGATTCCCAACAGCTGGATATATTGTATTTTCATGCCCTCTGTTTGCCTAGCAGATACCTGGTCCTGTTGGAAAGGATGTGCTGTCTCAAGTTTTTTCAAAATCCTCCCAAAAACTTTGTAGATGAATCCTTGTCTATGGATTGTTTCCGACAACATCAATCTTTCAAGAGGGATCATCTTCATTGATACCTTTCCAATGTATGGTGGATGCTTTTTAATGAAAATCTCTCTTTTTGAAGGAGTCATTCCGATGGTTGTGTGTAGTGTTTGTGTTGTGAGTTCATTTATGTAAAACGAACGTGGTGGTTTCCTATTGGATTGGATTTCGTGTGCGAGCTACATTTTGGAGAATTGTGGTGATGGGGTCGTGGATGGAGAGTTGCAGCTGATGCTGATGAAGAAGAAGAAAACTCTTATATCCTTTATAAATTTGTTGAGATTTTTAGTTCGATCAGAAGTGTTAATGTATAAAGGGTTTTCCTTTCTTTGTATTTTTATATCAGAAACAGGTTATAAGTTGAGGTCGTGGTGGATGGATTCTTTTTGAAGAGATATTGACAATCAAAGTTGCGCTTTTAAATGCACTTGTATTCCCTTTCTCCTGGGTCGCGAGGACGCTTCCTTATTAAGTGTGGGGATATGTTGAGTGTTGAAATGACTTGTTTTTTGGCTGATTTTTGTTGTTTTTGAGAGCTGAATGGTTGATTTTATGAGATGATTCATTAGTTTGGAAGTGGTTTGAGAGTGTTTTGGATGATATTGATTGGGTTTTGAAAGATCATGATGTTTATTGGTGGTTCTGTGATGTTCTGATAGGTTCTGATAGGTTCTGTATACCTTATGTTTTGCTCTGTTTTGGTCTGTTTTGTTCTGATTATCTTTTGTAAGGAGGGATGGAGTATTGATTGATGAAGATTGAGATCTTGTGAAAGTTTATTGAATGGTTTGTGAGAGTTTGGAATGGTTTAAGTATGAGTTATGTGGTTTTGATGACCTTCTGTAACCTTCTATAGGTCTTCTGTAGAGCTTCTGTCTCTGTTCTGTTCTGTTTTGTACTGTAGCTGTTCTGGTACTGTTCCGTGACTATTCTGTATGCTTCTGTATGTGTTCTGATGGATGAGAGTGTAGCTTGGGAAAGTTTTCTAGCCTTGGAAAGAGGTGAATACAAGTGCAAAAGAGCTGAAAGAAGTGAAAGAAGTAGCTGCTGAAGACTCAAGTGAAGACTATAGTGAAGTGACAGTAGTGAGCTATGAAAAGACACTGTAGTGGCTCTGGTGACTCTTCATATCAGACATACCTCTTGGGAGGGGTATCCACGACCTAAGAAGGATTATTGAGTGTGATTTTGAGAGATTGTAGTGAGGATATGATGTATTATTGATGGAGTGAGAGAGAGAGAGAGTCAGAGATAGCCAATTCTACTGAAATAGAGTGATTGTATATGAGAGATTGAGAAAGAAGACTATGAAGATATTGAAGATGAATACTATGTGATGTATTTCCATTCAAAGATGGTGTATTCCTTTGCTTTCTTTGTTCTATTGATGGATTTTATGAAGATATTGAAGAATATGGTTGATTCTATTAAATCCGTGGGAGATCTACATGATGCTGCATGAAGATTTGTTGTGCCTGGTGTTCTTTTCTTCATTGTGATCATATGAAACATGATAAGCAAGCTTGTTGATGTTACAAGATATATTTTCTTGCAAGAGAATTCCCTTTTCCTTGGTGTTCCTCTTGGGGCACCACCATTATGCTGCTATCTTATATGAATGAGTTTGGTCTTAAAATATTGAAAGAGGGATGGAGATAAGTGACAACACAATAGGAGCAAGAGTTCAATTACAAAATAGAAATGAACACTCTATTTATGAAGATGACATGCCTTTATAAAGGCATTACAACTAGTGGTTTTGGAAGGTGCTTTTAGTATCTCCAATCACACCTAAATAGTTTTCCCTAGTTAAATGTAGTAGGTGAAAAGTGAGTTCCTATCTACACTTGTTATAGAGAGACTCTCCCTTTATGTATGCATAAAAAGTATAGAATAGAACATAATTGTTCCTAATAGCTATGGCCCATCTACAATCCCCTCAGTACATATCATGTGTTTGGATTCACCCCCCCCCCCCCCCCCCCCGCAATTTAAACTCATGATGTAGACAACTTTATGCATGACCATCTTTTGCAATAGCTCGGTTACCACAATACTTGCAAGGAACATGTGTGCCTCAGAGATGTAAATGGTTTAGTAGACTTGTGCTTCTAGATAATAAAATTTTAGCCAAGGCTTATATATGTAAAGTTACAAAGTGTTTATAATTATGATTTGCGAGAATTAAAAAAGAGATTCCACACTTTCTCAAGTACTCCTTCATATGTAGAAATATCAAAAGGAGCTTTCTTTCTCTCTTTTTATTAAAATTCATTAAAAGGCCTTTGTGGCGGGCCCTAACTTTGGCATACAATAGGAAATTTCAAAAGTTTGTTATAGGGGTTGGTTTAGTGAATCAACAAACTAAGTACCCCAACAAACCAACCACTTCTTGGTTGTTAGTAACTAACTCATGTATTTAAGCATGGATTAGCTAAAGAAGGGAGTGAGGGAAAGGTGAGAGTTGAGGCTCTATTTGAAGTATCTTTTTTTTTCCAGTAATTGATCTTTTCCCTTTCTAAGCCAATATAATGTGTGTTGTCAAGAGCTTGTTGGATTTGAATTTTATACATAGTTATTGGTGGAGATAATAGGCATCACTCATCATGTTTGGTAATTTGAGAGATGAAATTATGATTTCTTATGAATTTTCCTTTGTACAAACTTCTAGCCTAGATTCCCTGTTGCAATCTTACAGTGTAGCATTGCAGAAACTATCTACAACCAACCAACAAATTTCTACTAATCAAGCCATTCTATCTTTGTTAGCCAATCAAGATACCACCACCACCACCACCACCACCACCTCCTCCTCCTCCTCCTCCTCCTCCTCTTCTTCTTCTTCTTATTCAAACCAATATAGGAAGGTTCACCTAGAATCTTTTTCTGTTCTACAAGCTGTAGACATATTATCTTGATTAGATCCCTTAAAAAATGTTGTAGATTATTATCATTGCTAGCAAGAATGAGAAATTATCAATGAGGTACAAATTTTTTTTGAAGAAATTTCATCCACATGGTATATTCAACAACTTGATGAGGTAAAACATAATTGGAATTCTTTCAAGCTAGCTATAGGATGAGATTTTCTCATGACATGTAGCAAAAAGGGCTCTTCAACAGCTTAATGAGTGTGAATAAAAGGAGCATGAAACAATTTCTCAACTTGTTGTGCATTTGAAGAAAATTGTGATGAGATTTGATATAAAAATTATAGAGAGCATGAAGTTATTTATTTAATGGCCTAGACTAAGACATTATCTTCGTAGAGGGTTAAGTTCAAGGTCTTAAGACTTTTGTAGATGATATTTAGATTGCTCAAATAATTGAAGGAAACCTTCTCAATGAAGAAGGAAGAAAATATTTTCAACAAGAAGAAAAAAAGATAGAGCCAACCTTGATGGTCATTAATCTCCAAAATGCTCAAAGACGATTATTTGCTAAAGATACCCATGGATAGAAAAAGTGTTTCAATTGTAATGTGTGTGATCACATATCCAAGAACTGTTGGAAGCCACAAAGACCAAGAAATGTAATAAAGAAAGTACGTACAAGATGTTCAACTTGAAGAGATTTCATTATCAAAAAAATCCTAAGTGAATGGATGCAAGAAGCAAACCATTGGTACATTCAAGCCTCAACATGAAGTTCTCAAAAGTGAATTGTAACCACAATTAGTGTAAAATTAATGGTTTGAATGTAGAAGTATTGTTGAATTCTTGATGTTCTTATTCTTTTATTAGTTCTAATTTAGCAAGCACAATCAAAGCTTATTGATAGCATGTTCAAGAAATTTCAATAACTTTTGGTGACAATAAACATGTTTATCATAGATTTGAAGTTTATAATTTTTGGCAATAAACATGTTTATAATACATTTGAAGTTCTCCATGTCCCCTTTGGAGTAAAAGTGGGATTTTTTCAACATCCCTATTATATCATTCTGTGTGTCGTGTTTTCAATGACTTTGGGATCTGATTGGCTCATCACGAGGTGCCCATTTGAATTTTAAAGATATGACATTGGATATTCCAATAGGATTGAAACTTCGTTTCTTGTAGTTGGGTACTTGGGACCATTTTCAAAATTTACAAACTAATGAGTTAGCAAGGATGGTACTACAAGAACAACAACAACAACAAATTATAGAGGATTTGCTAAAGCAATTTGGAAATCTGATTCATGATAAATGAATTTTTTCAATTATATCGGTTGATGTAAAACATGAGATAAAAATGGGAGATCACAAACCCATTAAAGTTGCAAAAAGATGTTCCCCAATGAAAAATCAAATAATAAATAAAGTAGTTAATGACATGCTACAAAAGGGAATTATTCAATACTCCAACAGTCCTTGGGCATCCAAACCTCATCTAGTAAATAAGGACAATGGCAAATATAGGTTTTTTGTAGATCTTTTGCATTTAAATAAGATCACTACACATAATATTTTGCCAATGCTTTGCGGACTCAAACAACAACGACACTTATTAATTTTCTACATACATTCTCAATGTTGCTTGAGCATGAGATGTCTTTCTAGTTATAGAAAAGGATTTCCAACTAGTTTGGTGGATTTAGTGTAGGTTAAAGAATGTGTTCTATGGGTTGAAGTAAGTATAAGATTGGAGAGTACATTCTTAACATTGGCTTTATGTTTCTGATGCTAATCACTCACTTTATGTGAGAAAAGGAGATATAGGCTTGGTCATCATGGTCATCTATATGGAAAACTTGTCTTGGTATTGAGGTGATCATATATGATGATGGTATATGGCTATTCGAAAGGCAATATGGCTTGGATATATTATCCAAGTATGGTATGGCAACATGTGCTTAAGCCTTTTTTGGTGCCATTGTAGAAAAATGTGTAGTTGAGTATTGATGTTGGGGATAAGATAGAAGATCCTACTATGTTCAAGAGGATAGTAGGGAGTTTGATTTATATGACTATCACAAGGCTAGAATTGAGTTATGATATTGGCCTTACAGTCAATTTATGCAAATACTTAGAAAGACTCATTTGAATGCAAGTAGATACAGATTGAGGTATGTGAAGTCCACTTTATATTATGGAAGTTTTAACAATGTAGGTAAGGATATACATGTGTTGGGATACATAAATTCAAATTGGGTTGGTTGCATACTTGACATAAGATCTACTTGACAGAAGATCTACCATCACATTCATGTTTTCCTTTGGTAGTTCAAATTGGGTTGTTCGCATGCTTGACAGAAGATCTACCATCACATTCATGTTTTCCTTTGGTAGTGCAATGGTTACATAGAGCAGAAAAAGACAACCTGTAGTTGCTTTATCAAGTACATACGCTAAGTATAGAGGTGCTACTATTGTAACATGGAGGTGGTATGGTTGCAAAAGTTATTGGCTGATTTGGATTTGCAGGGAGATGGTCGAGTTGTCTTTCATTATGACAACATGAGCAACATATAGCTAGCTAGGAACCCAATGTTCCATGGTAGGACAAGACACATTGATGTGCATTACCACTTTATGAGAGAGAAGATACTTGTAGGAGAGATTGACTTGGTCACGTTGGATTAGATAGATGACATTCTCACAAAAGCATTAGGTGTAGAGAAGTTTCAAAAATTTCAAATCTTACTTGGAGTTGTAGAGATATAGTTGAGCTTGACGGGGAGTGTTGAGATGGCAAGCTCAACATGTGTAAACATTGATGATGGACCGCTTGATTAGATGGGTCTACACATCTACACTTAGCATTTTGGTGGTCATTATGGTCCTCATATGGCCACTTCCTTATTACTTATTATATTTATTTTGCTACACCTACCTACAATTGGCATAGTTATAGTGATAATCGATTAGTATAGTCAGTTTTGCATTGTTTGACTTAGTTGGCCACTTTCCTTTATGTTGTATCTTATCTATACTTTGTGTACATTGTATTGTGGATGGAATAAGAAGAAAAATCTAGCAAGAAAAACGTATTTTCCTCCATCTCTCTTCTTATGCTCTTGAGTGAGTTTCCTCTTGTGTGTATGGTGCATGTTTTGTGCAGCAACTCAAGCAAGTCCCCCCACCATGTGATTCTTGACATGGCTATATGAATGAGGGATGTCATGCATGATAAGTACCTTATGATATAGGTGGATATTAAAATTGATATGCGTGCTCGAAGATACTCATGACTTGGGTGTTTGACTCTAGTTGGAGGTCGCTTATGCACAGTTTTGGTTGGGTAGGTTATGATCATATTGGTCTTTGATCCGCATGATGATATAGAGTGGCACATCAAAGGGATATGTAGGTTTGGAAAGGTTTGATCTTACGATGCTATGCATCCACTTGTGAAAAACATAGGAATAAAGCTAAAGCTTTCTACTCGTGATACTTTGAGCTGGAGGTATAGAAGGAACCCTTAGATGTTCTTGTTGGAGTTGTTTCCATGCATCAGTGTGATCTAATGTAATATGAGAAGGAAGCTATGTTTATCACCGACTTGTTATACATTGTCAAAAATTATTCTTGATGAGTTGATATGAGTTTGAGTAAAGTTGGGTAGAGTTGAGGGATAATTGCCACGCATCTTCATTTGTGTTTGAGTTTTGAGTTCAAAGGTATTGTATTTCAATTTGAGTTTGCTGGTTTTAAAAGTGTTTGAAACTTGGTGGTTCCATATCTTCTCTCTTTCTTTCATCTTTGACTTAATGTACCTTCTTCACAAGACCTTGCATCTTTGGGTTCCTCACGTGCAACTATGTGTGATATTTTGGTAAACCCTACATGAACAGTTGGAGTGAAGGTTTAGTTATGGCAGGTTCTATAGATGCAAATATGCTTTCTTTACAAGATGTGCAACATGTATTAGGTTACAATTTGTAGATACTTGAGCTTGGATATGGAGATTTGGATTTTTTAAGGAATCTTTTGGATTCATGCAAGAGGGTGGTTGAATTGTACAAGAAACAATATGTAAAGTTATAAGAGGGTGCAAAAAGAATACTAGAGCAAGATGAAATAAGGATGGAGGAAGAGGATGGTAAAAGGATAGAGGAGGCATGATAGGATTTTCCTCAGACTACACTACTTATTACCGACGTTGAGATTAGCCATACCAAGGCCTATGCTAAGATTACTGAGGTTGTGATTAGTCATACAATGGGTTCCTTGAAAAGCATGAACTTGATAAGACAAAAATTGCATGTGCGCACTTGTGAGTGCTTATGAGGCATATGATGCTCATGTATTACTTGATGTAGTGAATCAAAGAGAGATTAAAGAATTGATGCATACACATGATACGCAAGACACACTTGTAGTCCATGAGAAGGTTCAAGAGCTAGAGGATATGCATACATGGAATGATGAATGTGATGCTACAAAGTTTGAGATGTTTCGTATGATTTGACATATGAAAGTACAATCTCTTTTTATGCCTTGACAGGAAATCGAAAACACGTTGAATGTCTTGATGCCTTTAGTGATGCTTTGGTTGATTTGGATGTGGAAAGTGAGAGTCAACAAGAGCGGCTTTTAGTTCCATAGATTAAAAGTGAACAAGAATATTCTTTGTAGATGGGCATATCGCAAGCATCTATATGGAGGTCAAAAGTCTCAAGTGTATGAAACCCACACAAGTCCTAAGGATTCAAGAGGGGGTGCTTGGTGTGGGACTCTAGATGTAAATATGTCTATTTTTCCAACCTCTGATACAACTAGACACTTGATTATGTGCATGTTTGGAGAGGAGTTGGATATATGGGTGTTTGACCCAAGTGGTTGCATAGGTGGCATATTCGAAGGATGTGCAAATTCGAATGGGGTGGATATCATGTGGATTATCATCCTCCATGTGAAACCTCCAAATGCATCATATGTTGGGTCAATTACAAGATAATGGAAATATCACGATAATTACACTAGAAACATCCTGGTGTTTAATGATAAAGATAGACATTTAGATCTAATTAATTCTTAGTAAAACCTTAGCTTTATAGGCTAAAGCCATTGTAGCATTTAGGAGGCTATTTTTGGGAACACAAAGAGAATAGATGCATGTAGTAGCAGAAAAGAAAGGGGAAAGCTAAGGCTCATATTCCACGTGAAAAAAGAAATGGTAGAGAGAAAGAGAGCTTTATGGAAAGAAGTGCTGGTTAAGATAGTCAAAGGGAGAGTGACTAATCGTATAAGCAATGAAGTGGTCATGTTTTATGTTTATAGATGATACTCATCATCAATTTGAGGAAACTCGGATTGCTATTGCAGTTGCATATGGTGGATTTAGAAGAAGCTATGATGTATGAAGCACTAAATGGGGATAATACTATAATTGGATGATGGAATCAACGGCCATGGAAGAAGAATGAATCCACCATCCCCAACAATATACTTGGGGAATGTAAGACTATGATAATCAAAGAGAGTGCCTATCAATCTTTGTCGACCTTGCTAGTGGTAATAAAACCCAAAGTTTTTCAAAAGCTTGCAGACATTAGTAAAACATGGACACCCAACATTAACATAAAGGAATTTCATGTTGATGTCACATACGTCTTGAATTATCATGATGTTCATGTAGTAGCGATGAAACCAAAGGCTCATTTGGAGGAAAAATCATATTAATATGAGTGCAATCTAGGGCCCCCTAGCAATCGGAGAAGCCTCGCTGAGATCTAGATCCATCCTTAACTTTGTAGAGTGGAAGGCCACTACATGGAGTGGGTCCCACACTACATGTTGGCATCCACCACCTCTTGTAAGAACGCGGAGCAAGTGTAGCCAAATGTGCTGGCTATGTGATCATGGATGTTGTTATAAGTAAGCAATATCACAAAAATGGTAACTTTCTTCTCAACTAATAATATGTGTCTAGGCATGCCTCGAAAGCAGACATGTATCTCTCCTTGTGTTGCAAGTCTAGATGCAGGAGGTTACACAAAGATATGGAAAATGGATGTGACAATTTATATAGCTCCCTCCACTGGTCATTGTCCTCCCTTTTGTAGAAAAATAAGTGATTCCACTAATGGATGGAGGGCCACAACTTAATGTACCTTGGTGGGATGTCTTCATTGTACCTAATGGAAAATGGGGACCACCTTTGAACGAATTGGAGTGAATGCACACCAAAGCAAAGGAAGGTACTCCAACCACAAATGAAGAGCTCTAAAGAGTCTCCCAAGTATTCAATAGTTGATAAATAGCTATTTTAATGAGGAAAGCCACCATAGTTGGGCTCTTATTTTCCTATGACATGCCTCAACATCACCCAATAAGGAGGCTTGAGACCAATGGAGTTGATAACTTCTCATTTCCTACATGATTTGTATGTTAAAACAATAAAAAGACAAGACTCTCACTTGACTCTAATAAAGCAAATAGACAATTAAGATGATGAATGTGATTAAACCAAGCTTCAAATACATGATTGTAGTAAGGAACAATGTAATAACTTAAACCTCAGCATCTATGAGAAATTTATATGCAAAAATTTCAACTAGAAAATTATATAGAGATTCCCCTAGGGGGATCACCTTATAAAAGCCTTCTATATCACCTGTGTCCAAAGGACAATTTAAAATTTTATTTTTTACATTTTTGTATCATTTTATATACCCCTTTTGTGAATTTCAAAGGCAATAGTTATATCTTTTCTATAAGTTTAAAATTCAAAGAGTGTAATTTCATGGTGTTTTTTATATAAATCAAATTAAAGCATGATGTTGGAATACTTTAGCCATGGAATTTTCATTGTGATCTAAGATGAATATTTTCTCTCTCTAATAGAACTTTTTTGGATAATGATTGATTGAGAAGGAGCTTGAATATAAAGGACAAAAATATACCATAAATGGCAACATATTGATCTACATAAAATGCTTATATAAATATTATAATGGTCACAATAAAATGCCTAAAATACCTAGAAATTTTAAGTATGAGTTAGACTCACACGAGCTAATCAAATTGCTAACATTGACTCTTAGATCATGGGTGATTTGATATAATAGAATGATATAATGATAATGACTCATCATAGTCTATACAACAAAGACCACCAAACTAGGACTATGGATTTCCAAGTAGTGGGTGACGAAGCCACCAATAAGGTGTTTCAAAGAGAATCTAAGTGTCAATGTCAAGCATCTAGTACAAGATTATCCCAAAAAAAAATCCTCTAAACATAAATGACCATAGATTCCTTGCCTTTGGTTAAGATTGCCAAAGTGTCACCTCATATGAACTCGAACTAGGAGCTAATAACAATGTGTCAAATAATAGCCTATCATGGACTTGGATGTCAATCTTAACTCTAGGATTTAAAAACTTGTCAGACTTTAGCTTGTGTGCTAGGGATGCTCCTTTCTAGAACTTGTGTGCTTGTATATCTATATAGATGAGGCATAGTTACCCCATCTCACCACCCACTTACACATCCTCTCTTGCATTGGAGAGTCATAAGGGATGATCGCATCACTAATATTGGAAAGCAAGAGGAGACACCAAGTCCTTTCTGTGGTCTAAAGAATATCATCATGTCTATTTCTTGGCCTTGGCCTTGGTCAGGATCCAAAGTTAGAGTGTCTGAGAAAGATGATGATTGAGTAGAGGAGTTAGGATCTTGCTTCATCTTCATCTTTGCCTTCCTCGAAGCCTCTAACTCTTTGCAATCCTTGTGCCAATATCCCTTTTTATCACAATGATAATACTTGGCTGGGCCTTCAACTTTTTATGCATGTCACCCCCCTCTGATGCTATAAATCCCTCACATATGGGATGCTCTAAATCCTCACGACCTGTTAGCTACTCCATTTACACCTCTTCCTACAACTCACTATACTAGAATTCATTCTTGACATCTAGTTGCTACAAACTCCAATCTTTGGGTACTATCAAAGAAATCATGCATCTTGCCATGCTAGTAGTAGCTGGAGTGAATGTCTCTTCATAATATATGCTATATGTCTGAGCATAACCTTTTGCAATTAGTCTAACATTATACCTACTAACATAACCATTTGTATTATGCTTGATTTGGTAAATGATAGAAAATAACTTTATTTTCCTTAAGCAATGCTACCAAATTCCAAGTCTTATTGGCTTCTATTGCAACCATATCATTCATTGCTACATCTCATGACCAATAGCATCCTCAAAGCATGTGGGCTCAACATTCTCAACCAAATTTATCATATAAGCATAATGGTGAGTTGCATAACCTTCAAAACTAAATCTTTTAATAGAGTATCTTACCTTGCTAGACATGTGTACCGTAGGATTACTCAATAAAGCCTTTACATTACCATATGCTCTTTGTACACCTAGTGTCCTGACTAAAATAATACCAAGCTCATCATCTAAGCTCTCTAAACCATATTGGAATCTCCATGAGATCCCAAATGATTAGTAGATGTATAATTACCATTTGACACTTTCTTATTCCCTTTGTCTTTACTTGTAATACTTATAGATGCACCTAAAGATGTGGGCTACTACGCAGTCACCCAAACCAAGGGTAATGTAGTACTAGATAATGTTTCAGGTCTACTAAGACTGTGGTTTTTTCTTTTTATTTTGCACATAACTATTATGATTATCATAATCATCCAATGTATCACTACTAGATTCATATCAAATGCTTATCTCATTAAAAATAATATTTGTGGTTACTCTAAACTCACCTATCATGACTAGGTTATAACGACAATACCCTTTTTGCTTCCTCAAGAAGCCACTGAACTCAAGAAGCCACTGAACTCATTAAAGAGGTAATCTTCTCTTCCATATCTAACCTCAAGTACTTAACTTTCAAGTATGTTTCTATTTCAATAGCAGCCTTGAATGTTTTGGGGCACTCAAATACATCACTCTTTTTCTTCATGAAATATATCCATAGCTTTCTTGAGCAATAATTAATAAACATGATAAAGTATTTGCTACCACCAAGAGATACATATTATGTAGGCCCTAAAATATGTGTATTCACAACATCAATTGTATTTCTACTCATATCTCTATCATGAGAAAAATGTTTTCTTACCTACTTACCAAAGTGATATGCTTTATACACTTTATGAAATTTTATAGCTTTGAAAACAAGCAACCTTGTAATCAGCCCTTAAACTACATTAGTTTTAACCTTTACAGATTTGTATGTCCAATATATTTGTGCTATATTTTAATGTCTTCAACCACTTCTTTGCTTTTAGTATATGTAGAAGCATTCATAGTAGGAATTCTCGATTCTAAAGTAAACATTGATAAACTCTACTTCCTTTTGCGATCAATCTACACTTATCATTAAAGTCTTCTACAAAACAACCTTTTGCATAAATGAAACCTGCAACCCTTGCTTTATCATTTGCACAATAGACAATAAATTCTTTGTGATTGATGGCATATCTAATACATTTGACAAACTGTTTGTCTGGCCATCATGCAAGGATAAAGGAATCTTTTCAATTTGTAAAATTGGATGGCATGAATCATCACCCATTCGCACACAACCTAGATTTTGTAAAACCTTTAACTTTCCAAACCATTGAGCATGACTTATCATATGATTAAGGTCATCTAAATTTACAAATCATATATTGTCATGTGTCCTATTTCTTGGAATAGTATTCATCATATGCTACATAACAAACAAACACTCATGTTGGTCTTCATTTTGTCATTAGAAGACGATGCAAGTTTTATTGTTGTAATTTACCACTATTAAGGATATCATCCTTCTTAGCATAACAATGGGCTACAAAATGACATGTTTTACCATAATAATTACAAACAATTACCAGAATTTTCAAAACCTCTTTTTATCATCCACCTCTTTCTCTAGAGCTCCCCTTGTCTCTGAAGTTTTCATGGCTTCTTGAAAACTTCATTTCACCGAATTGCTCATTTAACTTGTTTTGTTGGTTATCACCAATACGTCCATACCATAGTCTCTCGAAAAGGATGTGCCATGTTCCATTTCTAAACTTGAGTAAAATGATTGAACCTATTTACCACTTCTCTCAAATAATTCACCCCACATATTGATCCCTTCGATGATCGTGAGAGAGATCAACTCATCAAAATCTCAAAATGACTTTCATATATATATATATAGAAATAGCAAATGATTTCTAAGCCTTGATAGTATTAAGGCCATCCAAAGTAGATGAAACCAAATCATCGTCATCAACCATTGTATCAATCATGGCCAAAGCATCTGCAATGATCATCACCTTCAAAATATAGTCATTAATAGAAATTATTTCTTTCTTCAAAGTATTCAACCCTTGCTTGAGTTGAATTTTCCATGCCTTCCTATTTATTGAAAGCATGTTCATTAAAATGGTCCAAGCTGCATGTGAAGTTTCTGCATTTCTAATATATCCCAACATAGTATTATCAATGACTATTAAAAGCCAATACATCACCATTTTTTCCTTTGCATTCCATTCTTTCTACGCTTTTAATTCATCTACAATCATAGGATTACTCAGCTCTAGCTCTTTATTTACCTGAAATGGACTCGTAATGGCCCTTCCCAATAAGGAAGTTCATCACACAAAACTTCCATGATGGAAAATTGTTCTTGTCTAGCTTCTCAATGATGGGATTTCCATTGTTATTTATCACTATCATAGAATTGATACAAAACACAAAGCAAGTATTCTACAACCTTTCACAAAAAGTGCATATCGATACACTAAGTAGTCTTTTTAATTGACTACTCAATAGTACATTGAGTATGCAATTTGTTGTAGATAAAACTTGTGTTTGATTCTTGGGAAACACCTTAGAACTTGCAAATTTGAAATCTATAACCTATGTATCCATTTTCGATAGATACATCCAAAACTGCAATATATCTTGAAACTATTATTTGCAAACTTGTGGATCTTAAATGAGGCCCAAAATTGCCTCAAATGGCCAAAAACGTATATGACTATCTTGCAAAATATACCATCCTTTGTTTGTACATCAAATCTCACAACAATCTAAGATTGTTGCTATGTCGTGAAAAATATTCAATCTATGCCTCCACATGCACTATCTAAGAGAGAAAGTGGAAGAATGGGAGAGCTTCTTACTCCTTGTTTGCTTGCTTGAATCCTTGCTTCTTCTCCTTCACTTTAGCCTTCAATACTAGCCTCTCTTAATGGCACCGCTCTAAGAATGGGAGAGCTTCTTACTCCTTGTTTGCTTGCTTGAATCCTTGCTTCTTCTCCTTCACTTTAGCCTTCAATACTAGCCTCTCTTAATGGCACTGCTCTAATACCATAACAAGAATCATGTTATGGGAAAACTTGTTTGAGCTGTTGTGCCAAACACACACTATACACAAAAGGAGAAGCTTACTCAAGAACACAAGAAGAGAGACGGAGGAAAAAACACTTTCTTACTCATTTTTTCTTATTCTTCCACCCATAATACAATGTATACAAAGTATAAATAAGATACAATATAAAGAAAAGTTATATACTAAGTTAAACAGTGTATAAGTAACTATACTAATCAACTAGTGCTATAATTATGTCATACAAGTAGGTGCAGCAAACTAAATATAATAGTTGATAAGTCACTGACCATGTGAGGAACATTATAACCATCAAAGTGCTAAGTACAAATGTGCATAAGAGTCTCCTTTAGCATTGCATTAATCAATGCATCTCTTTCTTTAACATCAACCTACATAATAGAAAACATAGTAGCATCCTCAATCAAGACCTCTACATCTTCCCATTTCTCCAGGACTACATTTGATTCTACAATTATAGTAGCATCAACTTACACATCGGATAGTTTAAAGAATCCTGAGAAAAAATCTATGCAACATCAGTAATCTTTGACTTTATGTCTACTTTTGCATTATACTTTGCAACTTTAGCATGTAGCAGTGGAATCTCAAATAGTTCAATAGACAAATTATGATTTTTTATACAAATTTTAGCTCTTTGGACACACTTATATTCTTCCTAGACTTTAAAAGCATACATGTAGTCATCCTAGGATATTCCATATATCTGTGGAATCTCCTAAAACTATTTCTTAAACACCACTTTCATCAACATATTCAAAACATTCAATCTTGCAATCTTCTTAGATATCAAATTGTTGCATCCTTTTATCAAAAAATTTGACATAGTTACATACGTCGTGTCCATTAAATATGCCTAGTTGCTCTTTAATCATCTCTTGTGCTTCCATTGCCAAATCCTATATCCTCTCAGGTTCTCAATTAGTAATTTCTTGTTCTTGCATATTTATGACTTTATATGGTAACTGCATTTGTACTTCCCATATTAATATTTGAATTACATGTATCCTACAATCCATATCCAAATCTTTACACTTAACTACATGTATACACTTTTTCAATAACTAGGTCCGCTCCTCCCTACTACATTCCTTATTAAGTCCTTGTCAGCTTCATGATTCCTAAGTCTACCATCCTTCAACCTTGTCATGACATCTCACATCGGGTTTTAATACTCATGTCGAAAGGATGCAGATGTAGACCAATAAGAGGTGGGTTCTCTACCAAGAGATTCAAGAAAGAGGAGGAACATTGGTAGTATTAGTTGAATAGGAAGAGATACTTTCAATGTTATGCACAACACTATGAGAAACCTGGATTACAATCCCAATCAAAAACTTTGAACCCAAATCACAATTTCATATGAGAATATCCTCAATGTTAACACTCCACTTCATCCAAGTGCTTCCAGGGATTAGTAGTGGTCGACATTAACCCCAAATTCTACTTAGCCCTCCACTTCATTTGAACATAAAACTTCTCAAGAGTGATAAAAAATAAGCCTCGGTAGTTAACACTTATTAAGTCACTTCAAAAATTGAAGTATGTTTTGTAAGACGAGGTAAAGCCTAAATTCCTTCATTGCATTCTTTCCATAAAGCATTGACCAACACATACATAAACAAAGTTAAGATGAAGTATGATAGCTACATCAATTTCTCCACTTCTCCAATATAGGCAAATTAAGTATAGCGTGATTCTCCTCTTAGGGTAGGTTTACCCTTCTCTTGTTGTCACTTGTTTCTTTCCAAGGTTCCGTAGTCAATAAGATGCCCTTGCTGAATGGTAGCTATGATAACAAGGAACTTTCAACTCTTGATGGTAGTAGCAAGGACCATAGACTACACAGAAGGAGTTCATCATAGTGCTAGCTCTCATGATAAGGCCAACAGAAGGATTAGCTTTTGTACTTTTTGTTAGGGGAGGGTAGGACTTGAAATATTGTTGCCTTTACTCAATTGTCTTCTTGAGAATAGAAGCATGGAGAGAGACTTGGCTTGTTGCCACCTTGAAGTCAAGTTTATAAATCTAGTGGAGTATATCTTGAAGGTAGTGTTGTAATTGTAGTGTTGTATGCACAATGATTTCAACACAAGAACTGTTGAAACCCTAGTAAAACTTCGGTATGTTGTTAAAATTTAGACTCTTATTATAGAAAACCAAGAGTCCATTGAATTGATGCTCCCTTCCTTTCTTTATAGCATTGGCCTCCTTATAGCAAGGTGAGTTCTAATGTAGTCTAGGGAATACACAAAAGGAAAAATAGGAGGGAAGACACACTGGCTACTCTTGTGCATAATAGTATTCCCACATTCCCCCACATGAAGATCCTTCTTTACGAGAATGCAGGTTGCACCCCCACCCTCCTTTGGGTTCCTAAAAGCATGTAAGGAAAATCCCTTTTTTTCCCACAATGCATGACAATATATATTAAATACTTATTTTTCTCCTTCTCTTTCTTTTTCTCCAATTCAAGTATTATTCACCAATCAAGCATATTTGAATGAAGGATGAGCTTTTTCCCATCCTTGTCCATGTTATCATTCACCACCCTTATGGCCACACAACTTACACCCACTGGATCATGTATGGAGGTGTTCTCAAAAAAGCCATAAGCTACCTTCCTCATATATAGTGATCATTAACCATTCCTTCTATTCTTCCAAAGATGTAAAGGTACTCACAAACAATGCTAAAAGCATGCACTCATTAGTCGTACAATGCCAACCATTTCACCATTTACAAAAATGGGCCATCCATGCATGAGGTTTTATTCATCTAACTTAGATCATCTATACAATCAATCTCACTAGCCAAAACAAAATATATGGATAGTGTCGTTGAATTTGGCTACACAAAACACCTAGCTCATGTCCTTTTTCCTAGGGTTTTCATAAGTGGATGCACAACATCATGACATCCACCCTCTTCGAACCTATATACCCCTCTGATGTGCCACAATATGTAGCCACCTAGATCAAACACCAATATGATCATGACCTTCTTTTTTGAATAAACAACCTCCCACTAGGATCAAATAGCCAAGTCATCGATATATTCTAGAATACATAACAATTCCAATCTCTAATTTCACCTAGATCATAAGGCATTGATAGTGCAAGGCATCCCTCATTCATATAGCCTTCCATGACTAATACCCATGAACTCATTAGATTCTCTGAGATCAAAGGGTAACCCAAAATATTAGTGTAACATCCTATATCCTTGAGTTTATGCATGGTTGGAGCATCCATGTGCGCATTGGTGTATTCATCTAAAGCATATATTTATTTCATACCTTCAACTTATGGACTAGATACTTAGGTTTTTGTCAAATTCTCCATCTACTTAGGTTTTTGTTCAGTAATTTCCTATTCTCGCATATCTATGACTACATACGGTAAATGTATTTTTACTACCTCAATAAATATACTCATACCCTACAATCCATATCCAAATCTTTATGCATAACTACATGTACATAATTTTCTAGTAACTTCATCCACTCCCTACTACATTCCTCTTAAACTCCTTGTCAGCTTCATGATTCATACAGTCCCCATTCTACAACCTTGTCATGGCATCTCATATTGGATTCAACATTGATATTGAAAGGACATGCACTGGTGGCCAATAAGATGTGGAGTATCTACTAAGAGATTCAAGGAAGAGTGGTAGAATTAGTTAAACAAGAAGAGATGTTTTGAATATTATGCACTATATTATGAAAAACCTAGATTACAATCCTTGACAAGAGATTAGAATCCAAATCACAAATTAAAATGAGAATATCCTAGATGTTAGCCCTTTGATTCACCCAAGGACTTCCATGGATTAGGAGTAGTCGATGATTCTAACCCCAAACTATGCTTAGCCCTTCACTTCATTTGAGAATAAAATTATTCAAGAGTGATCAAAACTAAGCCCTTGTCATTAACCTTTATCAAGTCACTTCAAAACTTCAAGCATTTTTTCTGACATGAGATAGAACTCGCCCACTTCCTTCATTGTTTTTTTTACTGTTGTAAAGCACTGAACTACACATAAACAAAATTAAGATGAAAAGTGATGGCTACATCAATATCATTGCTCTACTTCTCCAATGCATGCAAATTAAGTGTAGCTTCCTTTTCCCCTTAGGGTAGATATACACTTCTCTTGTTTTCACATATTTATTTCTAAGGTTCCTTGATCATCATAAAATGCCATTTTTGAATGATAGCTATGATAACAAGGAGCTTTCAACCCCTTATGGTTGTAGGGAGGAGCATAGACTCCACTAAAGGAGTTCAATGATGACGGTGCTAGCTCTCATGATAAGGATTTTGTACTTTTCATGAGGAGAGAGTAGGACTTGCAACGATGTTGTCTTTACTAGATTGTCTTTATAAATCCAGTGGAGTATAGCTAAAAGGCAACCTTGTAGTCGAAGAAGATCACCATTGAGGTAGGCCACAAGCTATCATGAGGTTCAGATGATTGAGTGTAGAAAGAGCCACTTGATAGGACTTCTTAAGGCTTGTTTGTCTTAAGTTGATCACTATGCCAAGCATAATTGCAATTCCATATGTTTTTTCTTACAAACATGCCTTACAAGCCAAAATGCCAACCTGCAACAGGTTGTGTTGTTGTAACCCAACAATTTGCATGCCACCCTTCTTTAGATTTAGCTCTGATCATGTTGATTGATCAGGATAATTAGCACACATATCATCAACACTTGAATTCGCACTAGATATTAGACCAGACAGCTTTATTAATTGTCACATCACTACAGTCGCCTTCGGAATTGTCATGAAGGTGATGTCCTTTCTGAATTACCACCACAGTTGTAGTCCCAATAGATCCACACTAAAGAATACTATCGTCCGGTGATCATGTTCAACACAATCAAAGTTAGAAGCGACTCCAGAAGATGAAGATTGTCACCAAGCACCTCTAGCTCCAGAGAATGGTACATTCCAAAGTATTTGCCATGGTATACACATTGATTTCAACACAAGAACTATTGAAACCTCGATAAAGGCCTGGTAAAGCATCAAACTTCAGAGTCATCTTGCAGAATAGTCATTGCACCCCTGGCCTCCCTCCTTAGCAAGGTGAGTTCTAACATAGTCTAGGGAATACACAAAAATGAAAGTAGAAGGAGAGATGCACTGGCCACCCTTGCCCATAATAACATTTCCCGAGTCCTCTACATGAAGAACCTCCTTTATCCAAAAGGCATGTTGCACTGCCACCCTCCTAAATTAGGTTCTTGAAAGCATGCAAGGAAAATCCCTCTTTTTCCCACAAAGCATACAAGTAGACGTAAAATACATGTTTTACTCTTTCCCTTTATTCTTCTGCAAGTCATGCATCATTTGCCAATGAACCATATTTCAATGAGGGTTAAGTTATTTCCCATCCTTTTCTATGTTATCATTCACCATGCTTATGGCCATTGAGCTTATGCCCACTGGATTATGCATGGAGGTGTTCTCAAGAAATCCATTCCGTCTTTCCCTCCAAAAATGCAAAGATTCCCTAAAACAATGCTAAAAGCATGTACTCAGTAGTTGTACACAATGCCACATGTTTTTTCAGCATAAAAAACCTTGGGCCCTTCATGCACGAGCCCTTGCTCACCTAGCTTAGAATATCTATACGATCAATCTCACTAGGCAAACCAAAATATATGAATAGTGCCGCTGACTTCGGCCACTCAAAATATCTAACATATCAGTATGTCTGTGGCAAAATACTCATCCTCATCGGTATAATCTTCAAAGTATGTGTCAACATAGCCCTCCAAAAATATGATATGGACGAACATATCGGAATAATTTTTTAAAAATACACAAACAAGCATTCGAATGCATGGTTGCTTGTTTATTATAATATCGAAATGTAATATAATAATGCAGCTAGCTAAGGTTAAGGCTCTCTCTTTTTAAGCTTGAATGAAGCAGCTATACGGGGTTTTGGTAATGGTAGCTTTCTCGCTGCATTCTAAAGTAAAAAAGCAGGGAGGGGGGGGCAAAAGACGGTGGGTGGATCGATGGCCATGCTCTCAGAGGATGTGTAGTGTGCTCAATTATAGAAAACTTGAATAGAGCATGGTCCTCGAATAGTACTTGCAAGGTAGGATTCAAAGGGTCTCCTGCATGCTTATGCTTTTGCCACCCCACTCGCTCCATCTCATTTTCTCTTGATGCATCCCCACAGCAATATTCCTCAAAATCAAAATGTTCAAGAACCAATCGAGTGTTGTAGCCATCGGTTTCCTTCAAGGCTACATCATGCAAGGGGGTGCATTCTTATGAAGCATAGGGCTTGTTTTTCATGTCATGGTACATCGTTTCGTTTCTTTAGGATCTGTAGCATATGCTAGGAGTATCTATAGAAAACTTAGAGATGCTTTCTCATTTTGTAGCATACTAGGGCTACAACATGTGAGGACTAACACATTGTACAAATTGAGGGGCACATTGCATGATGCTCTAGCTCATGCTTCGTTGACTTGAATTTAAAAACATGTGCATAGCTCTAGCTTCTATTTTTTGAGAGCTAAATTTTGATACTAATCTTACCTTAACTCAAAGTGGTGTGAATTCTTATACTCAATAGCTTCCAATGCATTTCTACGAGCTCAATTTGCATGTGCATGCTTCAAGTCTTTACTTTTGGGAAATGGTTTATTGCGTTCCTTCAAAACAATGTAAGTTTCCTTATCCCGCCTTCTTCGATACACTGTATGCTATGTGCAATATGGCCAATGATAAGGCAACCATGATGTGGCTGAGCATGCATATTGGAAAATCAACAAAAGTTCCTCAATTCAATGCTATGCACATGTTTAGTATTGAAAACGCATTTTGGGGCTAACGTGCAGAGGGGGAAAAAAAGAGACAATAAACTTCTACCGGCTCTATGATGCACACATGCATGATGATTGAAAAGGTAACTAAGTTGTGAAGGGGCATATGATAGGAGGGGAAACTAGAAGTTTCCAATATCTCCATTGCATGTATATACCCTTCCATAGCACAACTACATGATAATAAAGGGTTTTGTGTATGTGGGTAATTATAATGATATCTCAAAACTTGATAGGATTAAATGGCATGCAAAGGTAAGTGAAGGAAAGATACATATGAGAGAGAGATACACACGCATGCAAAGCATATGGAAGGGCTATCTATTCTAGTTGTTGATGTTTATAATCCCGAGGAGTCTACCTTATAGAACATGTAAGATACCACACACAAGCTCAAAGGATAAGATATTTTGTTTGATTTTATTTATAGGATTATATCTATAAAATGGGGTTCGTCAAATAATAATTTAAAAAAAAAAACAGGGAAAGATTAGTTTATGGCCTTAGATCATGTAAACAAAGACTATTTCTTAATAGCCTTTGAGTGCACATTATATAGATGAGTTTTTATAGGTGCACCCCTAGGTTTATAAGTCACTGACTTTATCTTCATGTTCAGATTTGTCTAGTAAGTTCCCATCCCAATTGTTATTTTGATTCATGTCACTGGCCTTCAATGTTGCTTTTGTCTAGTTACTCTTCCTATTGTGTTCCTATCATTGTCACTCAAAAACGTTTCTATAAACATTTAATATGTAGGCACAACAAGCAAGATTCTTAGAGAATTTCTAGTTGTAACAACTCATATATATACAGCCACATGCAAAACATGTTGGAAGTACGACACAAGTGGGTGCATGTAGTGTACCCATTATGCTAGCCTTGTACTTCTAAATCTTTTGTATCGTGAATGGTTAATTTAAATCTTGAGACTTGGTGAATTCAATGTTTCATTTAAGAAAAGTGATAAACAAAGCTCCTCTTGAATTTTGACGAAGTTAAAGAGAGTCGTCTAAGACTACCCCTACCCCTTTTGGACATCTTTATTCGCTAATGTAATATCGAATTTTTTGTTCAACTACCACCACTTCAACATGAGAATATTCACCTTATGTTATTTTTTCCATGTAAATGGCTCCACCCAAAAGGTAAGACCCATCAAAGACACGACGAACTATGACAAAATCTTCTTTACTTTGAAGCCACAATAGGCCTGCAACCTCCAACTTGTGCTATGGAACATGGGGAATTAGAAACTTTTCTTGTTGAACAAGATAGACAAGGCCATAACAGTCAATGATATAGCCAAATTGCTGATTAAGTCAGTGTAGACTCATTGGAAGACATCAAGGTCATGAGTGGACTTGCACAAATGCTTGGCTCCATGGCTTTCATTTGGGAGTTCATGCTAGATATTAAGGCCTCTACAATGTGTGCATCATAGGAAAAAGGGGAGATCATGCTTGCCAAAGTTACACAACAAGAATTGGTGGAGCTCGTCCTAGGCATGGACATTGGTTGCTCTTTAGTGCTATCTAGGACAATGATTTTAGAGTCACCACCCAAATCTTCCATGCTACGTTCACTTATGTTAAGCTGATTAGCTATATCCCCAAGGGCTTAATGGAGGACATCATGGTAGGAAGATTAGCCAAGTCAAATCTGAATGAATTTTGGCTTAAGGCTATCACAAAATCCACCATAAGTATTAGTAAATTTTGATTATTCTATTGTATTAGAGAATTTTTCACACCAATAAGGACTCCAAAATGACAAATATACACGTATTCCAAAATGCAATTTTATTTCGAGAATGTGACATAAGCCTTTAATATACAAAAATGATAGATTACTCTAACACATATTTCCTTCTTTAACAAACACAATGAACAAATCACTTGAATGCAAGAAGATTCTTACACTTTTATTGTAACTGGAAATACTAGTTTCTTACAAACACAAGTACAAGCATCACATTTTAAATCCTTTTCCAAAGAGTGGCTGAAGTGTTAACACTCTTAACAATAATATTTTTATTACCTAGATGCGCTATTGGAGTGTGAGTGCACATGTCAAATAGCAAAGACTAGGTAGTTTCTATGCTTGTATTGTGAGTTAGTGTGAGCACCTCCAACGCAACACAAGTATACAATACCACAAAGTTTAAATCCATTCCTAGAATGTGATACAAACCTTTAATAGACATAAAAATGGATGTTTTATAGCTTACACTTACTATTGGAATGCAAATGCAAGTCTTGAGGACTAGCAATAGAAAATCCAAGAAAATTGTATGCTTGTATTATGAAGGAAAGTGCAAGCCTCTAATACAACATAACACAAATGAATAATCCTAATATCCTATTTCTAGAGTGCGAGGCATGTCTCTAATCCACACATATACAAAGGGAGACTAAAATTATAAAAATACTTTTAAAGTATGAGGGAGACCTCTAGCACAACAAAAGTATTTAAAATAGAAAATGATTTATAAATTATATTTTAAAATTAAAATAAAATTATCCCTAAAAATGTACCTATGGACTACCATTAGTTAAGTCGGAGGCGAAGCAGAAAGGGAAGAAACTAGTCAAAGCCTTTCAAAATGAATAAAATGTTTTGAAACCTTCATTTATGTACTTAAATTTTTGTTTGTAAGTTTTACAATCAAAAGCTTTTGATCACTACTCCAATAAAAGATGATAATGATGATTGTAGTCTTTGTTGAGATGTAGAGAGAGAAGATATGTAGAGACTCGAGAGGGAGAGAAGAAACACACCATGTAGACTCCCGAGGACTATTTCATATTAATCACAATCTACACATATATATGCTCAAACAAAGGTCTCCAGTTTTTGCAGATGAAAAAACCCTTGGGGAGCACAAGGGAAAAACCCCAACTCCTAGATACAAATTCACAACCATGATCAAGAAGGATTATTTTTTGTATGTAAAGTGAATCTGTGCATGTGAAGTGAAATTGAATATTTATTTACAAAGATGACCAAGACTTCTGAGATGTATATGCATGTGTGAAGTATATGGTGCCTACAAAGAGTATGCACAATGGCACTACAATGTCGTAGTAGATAAATTCCCAAAGATTGAAGTTGAGACAACTCCAAGTTCCAAGTCTAGCAAAGTAAAGCGTACTTCATTGAGTCCTTTAGTGAATATATATGCAATCATCTTATCACTTGGACAATGTCCAATCATGATCATGCCTTTCTTTACTTCATACCAAACGTAATGATAATGCATTGCAATATGCTTAGACTTGTTATGTTGAGCATAGTCTTTAGCAAGACTAATGGCACTTTGGTTATCACATCGAAATGGTATGATGGAGCGAGGACGATGGCCAATATCTGATAGAACTTGTTGAAGCCATACTAACTCTCGAGCCACTAAAGATGCAGCTACATATTCAGCCTTTGTAGTGGAAACAACAACACAATGTTCTTTCTTGCTACTGTAAGAAACATGACAACCATTGATAAAGAAACAAATTCTACTTATAAAATGCATAGATAAGTGAGAGCTTGCCCAATCTACATCTGTATAACCCAAAAGGTGAAGTGAGCACATAGAATTACAGTTTTGTTGGCGTCGATATACCAACCCAAAATCTTTAGTGCCTTTCAAATACTTCAAAAATCATTTGGCTACAGTCCAATGTTTAAGGCATTGAGAACTAAGATGTTGTCTGGTGCAGAAAGTGAGAGTTTTTGGTAGAGCTCATAAGACAAGGAGTACTAGTAGGATATTCAGAATCCAAACCAAACTTCTAAATAATATTGTCAATGAACTTTGTTTGACATAGTATTAAAACGCCCTTTTTTTGATAGCGTCAAATTTGAATACCAAGACATGAGTGCATTTCTGCAAGATCCACCATATCAAATGCAAAAGATAAAACCTTCTTTACTTGTTGAAGGAAGTTGAGATTATCAATTGGAAGATCAACATAGAGATCAATGCCATGGTCATCATTAGCAATAATAGGTACAAGTTATGAATTGTGATTTGAAGAGTCAATATTATCTTGTGTAGGAGGTTCATCATCATATAGAAAAGGAAAAGCAACGAGTAATGACTTCTTTTCATCAACGTCCTCTAATGACCATATGACCATGTCCTCCCAATGTCCTCATGAGACCATGTGTTGCTCATAAGTTTCTCATTGAAAATAGCATCATGACTTATGATAACCTTCTTGGAGGATGGATCATAAAACTTGTACCCCCTTGGAAAATTTGAATATCCAATGGAATCAAGTTTTCTATGAGTCTCTTTGGGTACGTAAATATGAGCAATACATCCAAAGGTTCAAAAATATGAAATAGAAGGAGTTTCACCTGTCTAAGTAGTAATCACTATTTTACAAGGAGAAATAGAAAGATGATTTTGGACAAATACTATTTTTAAAACCGCTTCAATCTAGAAACATTTAGATAAGCTAGAATGAATGAGCATACATCACACAACATTGAGGATAGTCCTGTTTTTATGCTCAGTAACACCATTCTATTGAGGAGAGCAGGGAACCATATATTAATGATGAATACCTTGATTATTACAATAATAATCAAAATCAGTATTCTCCATCATTATCACTGTGAAGTTTCTTGATATGATGACCAATATGAAGTTTGGCATCTTTTTTATATTTCTTAAAAGATAATAAAACTGAATCTGATTTGTGTCTCAAGAGAAAAACAGTGGTGTATCTTGAAAAGTCGTCAATAAAAGTCATGAAATACTGATATTGAGATTTTGATGGAGAAAAGGTTCAATAAATATTAGTGTGAATAAGATTATCTTTAGAATGAGTTGTTGTAGAAATTGAAAACTGTTTTTGAAAATGCTTTCTAAGTGCACAATATTCACAAATACCCATGTGAGAATGAGCTTTGAATTCCATACCTTGAACAAGGTCACGTTGATAAAGATCGACAAGATTAGAAAAATTAAAATGAACAAAGCGATGATGTTATATTTTACTGTTAAGATCACCATGAGATGTAACAACATTTGTAATATCTTCATTTAAAGATAACTCGAAAAGATTACCATTTTGAGGAGTGGCACCTATGGTTTTCCATCTTTCTCAATGCCATACTTGATATGGTCAAAACCAACAAAGAGACCAAGATCCACAAGCCTTGCAACTAAAATAAGATTCCTTTGTAGATCTAGGATGTGTAAAACTCCACACAGAACTCTTGCTGACGATAGAGTACCGAGATATAAATCACCTATAACTTTGACTTGACAGGTTGTGTCATCAACAAGATAAACCAATTTCTTGACAAGAATAGAATGATAATTATGTAACCATTGGGATTAATATGTCATGTATCCTGTAGCACTAGAATCAATAATAAAAAGAGATCCATCACACAAACATGAAGTATCCTTTCCAAAGAGATATAATAACTCACATAATTTGCTTCTTCAATAGTGTTGTCATGTGTAGCAACATATGCTCTATTACGATCTAAATAAAAACGCCTCTTGAAATATAGATGGGTTTGATAATCACTCTTTTTGTAGTAGTCATAAGGAGAATAATCTGTGGATAAACATGTTGTTTATTAGTAATACCATATTCTTTCTCATATTATTTTACCTGAAAATCATTTGTACTGTGATAATTTCTATTACAATAAGAATAACGTCTATTAAAAAACTTGATATGAGAGAAGTTACCACCATGATGACTCCTATGTATAAAGCGTGGAGAGGAATATCTTCGAGAAAGTAAAGCTTGATTGATTTTTTTTGACTATGTCCTCTCGTAAGATCATAGTTGTTTCTTGATTTATGCATCGTCGTTCATGTCATTGTGAACATTCAATCAGAGATATCCAAGCTTGATCAAAATTGCTCCCAACTTTGTTAGATAATATGGTAATAATATTATCATAAGTAATCCTTTTTACAGTGTCAAGAAGTTGTGTTACCAATTGCTTTCATGGAATGGCATCACCAACAGGCAGCAAGTTGATTGATAATGTTCTTGAATGATATGATACGTGTTGTTATAGAAGTTTCGATGTTGTATAGTAACTTAGTCAGCTCTCATCGTACACTACTGCAAATTATTATAGCAAGCGTATATCTCCAGACTATTGTGATGTATTTTTCATGCTTAATCATCTTGGTTTGATGTACTTTTGATGGTACTTGGTGGGCAGCATCATTAGATACTCGTTTCTCACCATTTTTCCTTGGTTTTGGTGTTTTTTTGTCACTTTCTATAGTTTAGAGCAAGCAATTTTGAACTATCTGCACTGTTTTAGCTTACAATATGGCATCTTCTTCCAATGACAGTGCTATCTTCAACATCAATAAGCTTGATTGTATGAATTATGCCTATTGGAAGAGCCAAGTTTGGCAGGGATTGGTGTGCCAAGCAAAGTCCTGCAAGTCAAATGTATTAGCTGAAATAGCTTATGGATCTCCGCATGAAAGAGAATGTGACCATGTCAGCTCATCTACACTAATTTCATGCTATTCTTAAGAACTTCGGTTCATAGGGCATTTATTTCAAAGAGGATATCACTCTATTGTTCTTTCTTGGAACGCTTAATGAGTCTTGGGATGTATTCCGCACTACCTTATGTGCTTCTGCCACTACTCTGAAGCTATCTAATGTTGAGAGCTCTCTTCTGTAGAAAGAAATAAATCGTAAGACTTTGGATACCTCATGTGTGTCTCATGCTTTGACCATTAGAGGTAGAAATGATAGAAATGAAAAGAATGATCGCGATAGTGGTTGTGGATGGGATTTGCAAAAATCTTGGTCCAAGTCTTGTGGAAATTCACGCACCAAATCCTGTGGTAAGAATGCCAATTTGACATGTCATCATTGTGGAAAGAAAGGCCACATAAGGCCACATTGTCATGAACTATGCAATGAAAGGCGCACAGAGAAGGGAAAAGAGAAAGTGTAAGATAAGTCTTCTGATTGTAGCATAGTACCTACTAAGTCGAGTGTTAAGATTGAAGAGCTCAATGTTATGCAGCCCGAGGATTTTGATGGGGATTATATCCTTGTACAAGCTTCATCTAGTGCTTCATAGATGACAAAGATACACTTTATGTATGTACAGTGTTGGCTCTTAGACTCAGGTGCATCCTTTCAAGTGACACCTTGCCAAGAGTGGTTTCATTCATACCATTCTATTTCGGGTTCTCTACACTTGGGTGATGACAGATCTCTTGAGATTGTTGGCATTGGTGATGTTAGGTTGCAATATCCTTCTGATAGAAGTTTTGTTATGCACAATTTATGTCATGTACCTACATTGACATGTAGTCTCATGTCCGTTGGACAACTTGATGGCACACGATATCATGTATCTTTTGGAGACTCTACATGGTTGTGCTTGTGAGAGGTGCCAAGGCTAGCAGCCTCTGCCCCTTAGTTGTTCATAGATCTACAGTTGATCATGCTTTGTCTATGGGGTCTCTAACTCATGTATCTCTTTGGCATGCTCATTTGGGGCACATGTTCATTAAGGGAATGAAGTTGTTTGTGTGACAATTTGTTTTGTTATTTCGTAGTTGGATTTATTGTGTTTGTTTAGCCTAGGATTTTCTTCGGTCATTTTGTTTGATTTGTTGAGTGTGAAACTTGTTAGCCTTGGTCGAGCTTGGTATTTTTTTGAACAGGATGAAGCTTGTGTTTGTCAATAGCTACTGAACATTGAGGAGATATGTATATTTTCTTGTCGAGACTCTTGCACATCACGGGGATAATGGGTTCACGAGCACTTCACATTGCACTTGTTGATGCACTGCACTCGAGGGTCGTCTCCTGTTCTTATCAAATACTTCTATGCCATGGATTGGGATTATGCACATTTTGCACCATGGTTGAGCACTAGCACGGCATGAGGTCCACTGCAGCTATATGCAATAAATTTTAGATGCACACGCACATGAGAGAGCACCTGTCATTGAGCACGCACATTTCTTGCACGCACCATTTGGGATGTTCATCACAAAGTTAGGAACCTCTGGTTAAGAGTGTAAGGTGGTTGGGTGAGTTCGAGGGTCGTGAAGGACGCCATCAATTGTGAGAAGGGTTGTTCATATTTGGTCAACATCTTGAGGACCATCAAATTCTAGAGTGATCGTGAGATTTTGGATGGATGGAGCGGAGTATATCATATCGTTTTTATGAGAGTTGAGAGGTGAGGATAAGGAATTTTAAATTAACAAGGAATTCTGTTTGCATTTTGCATGACGCACGATCACATCTAGATAGGCTAGGCACAGTTCTTCAATGCATACATATTTTTGCGTGTAGCATCGATTGATTGGTTGCATATCATGGATCCAACATTGCATATTTTTCCAAATCATGAAAGACTGGACACGGTGTTCATTTCATAGCATATTCTTGCTAGGGCACACTGCATAAAAAAACAGGTTCATATCCAGAGAATATTTTTAAGACTCAAGGATCAACGAAAAGATCGTACATTTTACATCATCAGCGAGTATTTCTTGAAGAAAAAGAGGACATGTATGGTGAAAGTGTGTGCAATTACAAGCACAATAGGCCAAGGAAGGGAATAAGTCATCCAAGGTAAAAGATGGAGAAAAATGATACAATTTACAAACATCAGTATTTTTGCTCATTTTTGATCGAATTTCGTAATTCTTTCTGTAGAGGCTTGTTGATCAGATGTGTTCCAATCGTTTTGAGTACCCGAACAACTATATTCGGAGTTCACATGACAAAGTTATTATCCAAACAAGTTACAAACATGCATAAAGCAGAAAAAACGAAAATAGTGAAAAGCAGTAGAAAAGCAAAAGCCAAAAGCTGAAAGCAAAAAGCCTAATGTGTGTGAGTGTGGATAGAAAACTATATAAGGAGAGGAGATTGAAGAGTTAAGGGCCTTCCCCCTTGATTACAATTGTATTTTATGAGAGAGGAGAGTGGAGGGTCGCATGCTAGAGTGAGCTCTTGTCATGCCAATTTGGAATTTGGAAGGTACGAGAATATATTTCTCTTGGTTTGCTTTTGAATTATTGGTATTTCCATTGTGTGGTTGTGTGATGCTCTATCCACATACGGGTTTTAAATTTTTTGTGAGCTATAAGAGGCATTTTTTTTAGTCTTGTTTTGTGGTGTTTTATCAAATATTTGAATTTTTCAAGTTGTGTTGTGTATCCAACAAAGTCAATTATCCCAACCGGCACTCCTTAACGTCTCGTTATAGGGTTGTGAGAGAGGATTGCTCTCGATCACCGCTCGCGTAACACCGGCATACAAGGCTAGATTAGTAGTGTAATGAATGAGGATCACGGGAACATGGCATGGAAGATTACTAGTCACACTGACGGTATATAAGGTGTAAGAGAGTATTTTGAGGCATGACAAAAATTATCAAGAAACTCTTTTTTCACCTTCTCAAGCTTCCATGGCTTCTTCTTCTTCCTTCTCTTTTTCTTCCTTTCTTCCTCTTTCTCTCTCTTCTTCTGGCCTTTCTCTCTCCTCTCCCTCTTCTTCTGCAAGCCCTTCTCTCTCTCCTTCCCCTTAGTTAGGACAGTTAGGTCTCTTTCATTACAAGTGGTATCAGAGCTTTGTCCTTGATCCTTCTATTTTCCCATAGATATAGGACTCTCACACTTTCCCACAGTTAGGAAACTCCAGCTACATCTCTTTCATAGGTACACAGGAGTACTCAGGCAGGCTGACACTCCTCTTGAAGACTATGGCAGCCTTTCTTGGAGCTTTCCCAAGAACCATGGACAAATCTGGAGGCGAGCAGACAAATTTGACAGGTCGTCATAATTTTCATGCAAGTTTTTTTAGGGTTTTGGGCAAAAAGGAGGGCAACACAGTTAGAGAAGGCCAAAAACTCAGTTACTTTTCAAGAAGACATTCTCTCTCCTCCTTTCCCCAAGCTGCCATGGAAGCTCCAGCCCAAGAACCTCAGAAATCTTGCTTTCCCCCTCTTCCCGAGCAAGAATGGTTAATCCCAATGCCTTCCCTTCAGCTGGAGCAGCATATAGAGCAGCAATAAGTTTGATCTACTCTGGCATGTAGCCCCAGGAGCAACCTTGAAATTTGTGGTGCAAAAAATGGGCTGCTTCTTGGCCTGCTATGGACAGCCCCCCCAGCCCTCCTCTCCTTCCTGACCTCACTCCTGGCTCTTGGCAACCTTCTTGGGCAACATTACAGGCATCTTCCTCAGCTCTTGGACTCCCCTTATCAAGCTTAGAAATCTTGAAGATTTTGGTCTTTTCTTGGTCCCCAGGAGTCCCTCTTCAAGCCTAGCTCAAGATTTCAGTCATTAAGAAGCACGGGAAGAAGATTACAAGCAAGATTTGAAGGCATACACTTGTGGGCAGCCATGGCTATGGAATAGAACTTCAATTTCAGCAAGAACTCTTCATGGGAAGGTCTTGAGCCATCCTGCCTTGACTTCACCTTTTTTTGACAGAGCACAACCATTTTGGAGCTATGGAGCATGTGGGATCAAAGTGGAGCTCTCATGAAGGACTGAGGTGGCATTAGTGGCTGCCTTCTTCTCCAAAAGACTCAAGGTAACTGATTCTTGGCTCTCATTCTCTCCATTTAAGCCTCTTGTTGAATCCCATCCACTTATTTGAGAGAATGTATGAGTCCAAGTAGATAATAGGAGTCCCAGACATTGAATGCATGCTGAATATTAATCCCAGTCATTTCCCTTTGATCTTATGGCACTGAAATGGATTTTACTCATGCTGAAGCTTCATTGTGATTATATTTTTGCTTACCCATAACCCGTTTGGCTTCTTGTGAATTGGCTGAGCCAAGAAGTGATTTAAAAAATCCATTGTATAAGGGTGAGTAGGCAGTGAGTCACTGCCAATAAGCTCTCTATCCATATTCCCCATTCCAATTCCATGCACTTCATGAAAAGCCCAAAATTTTGATTCCTGAAATGCATCTCATGCTAGGTGTTTACTTAATAAATTTTTTCCATGTATATTCTGGGTGAGAAAAATCCCGATGCCAGGCGAGGTGGCAAGACAAAAGAGGGGTGACCCCCCTTGCCATCAAAGACCCTGAAGGGGTGCACAACCCGGCCCGGGGGAAACTTTGCCCACCTCCCGTTGATCCGGAGCCCAAAAAATTATTGCAGGTGCAAGTACATTTGATGGAATAGTCTGAACCCTGATCATTTGAGTCTACAAGCCCGTACATGCATTGGTAATATCACGAACCACTTGGTAATGTATGGTGGATGCAATGCAAGAAGGGCAGGGTATGCAATTATGGAAATGGTCTTAGCAATGACCTATGGATGCAAAGGATGTATGGCTTTATGTGGCATTGAGAGCCACTATTGAGGCCTTGGATGTCTAGGATAAGACCCTCACCATTGGGATAAGGCATGCTCCTTGGTGACTGGGATAAGACCCTCACCATTGGGATAAGGCATGCTCCTTGGTGACTGGGATAAGACCCTCACCATTGGGATAAGGCATGCTCCTTGAGGGAGTCTTTGAAGGGTATAACAGATAGCTAGTATTGACCACTGTTGAGGTCCTAGATGTCTAGGATAAGACCCTCACCATTGGGATAAGGCATGCTCCTTGAGGGAGTCTTTGAAGGGTATTGCAGATAGCCAGTCCTACACAGTCAGCCCGCAAAAGTTGATTAAAAAGAGGGAATTTTCCCCTTTGATTTGAACTAAAAACTCCCCATTCCGCCTTACGGTTTGGGAGATACACTCAGTTTTGTGCTCAAAGGTACTGTGGGACAAGCAACAGTCCTACACACTCAGCCCGTAAAAGTTGATTACAGCAAAGCTTTCTTTGTGATTGAGTGTGGGCTCTATATCTTGATTCGAAGAGGGCATCTTCCCCTTTGATCTCAACTAAAAACCTCCCCATTCCGCCCTACGGTTTGGGAGATACACTCGTTTTGTGCCTAGAGGTACTGTGGGACAGGCAGCAGTGCTACACAGTCAGCCCACAAAAAGTAATTACAGTAAAGCCCTGATCATTTACTGTCAGTGATATTTTTGCATAGCCTCGTAGAGGGATCGAGAGCTTTCATTTGAATCAAAAAGTTTGGTGATCGGAGTTCCCTAGCTAAAGATATCGTCATTTTTGTAACAAGGGGTCTGGTGGACTGCACTTGGGATGGCAGGCCACAAGGATAAAGCAAAGGCCCAGGATGAATTTCAGCGTGAAATAAGGGACTCCCGTGCCTCAATGAACGATCCTAGCTCAGCCCAAGAGGATCGTGAAGACATGTTTGAAGAGGGTGCCCCCGAGATAGATCGCTTATCTCTGCTCAACCAAACCTTATGCCAACATGAGACCCATCATGCTGAACGACATCGAGAGATGGAGCAACACCATAGGGATATGGAAACCCGCCAAGATCACTGTCATTCCGAGATGATGGCCAAAATGGACCTGCTCATAGAGCGCATGGGCGCCCTCATCCCTACCATTGCCCCCCTTAGATCGACCCAAGGAGTATGTCCCTCCCCGTGAGGCTAAACCCCCCCTCCCATTGGAGACCGGGCATAGCCCACAAGGTCTCGGTGGTACCCATGGCATTCCCCATAGCACTTATGAGACAGGTGAGCCCTCCACTCGACATGATGAACCCCTCCTTCCCTCCCCCGTTACAAATCCTTCAAGCCCATCATTGCACCCCAACTCCCCTATAACGGAAGCTACTTGCACACTCAAGGGAATGGCTCCAATGCAAATCTTGGGAAGCATGGAATGCACAGAGTGCATGGGTAGCATGCATATGGCAATGGGCAGCATGCATATGGCAATGGGCAGCATGCACATGACAATGGGCAGCATGCATATGGCAATGGGCAGCATGCACATGACAATGGGCAGCATGCACATGGCAATGGGCAACATGCATATGGCAATGGGCAGCATGCACATGGCAATGGGCAACATGTAAAATATTACACGGCGCAGCGAACAGAATCTGAGAAAGAGATAGAGAGTACACAACAGAGAAGAGGAGAATCAGTAAATTCTTTAACTCCAAACAACTGATACAAAGATGGCTCTGTCCACCCGTGCGCTTCCACTGAGTGAAGCTTAGATGGCGATCTAGACAGAAGATAGGTGAAGAGCTTAAGGCTAGCTGGAACAACAACTCTGACTGGGTGAAAGATGAGTGTGAGATGGCTGCGAAGGGGTTTAGCTTTTATAGCCCGCGAAGGTCGTTAGGTCGGCCTGCTGACCGACCTACCATATGAGCCTCCACTAGTCGGCCAGGGAATATTCCAGGGAATATTCCCTTTACCATCGGGCCGGGGGCGCTGCCCCCGGACCCCCGCCAGGGGGGCCGCTGGCCCCCCTGGGACCCCCCAGCCAGGGGCCGCTTCCGCGGCCCCCGGACCCCACAATAGGGGCCCCTTTTAACTCCCTTACCACGCAACTCAATGCAATGTGCCTCGAGTTGCTACCAGCTTAACCACTCCGTCTAACCCAAAGATTAGACCCACAACAGTCACCTTTTTGCCATCCGGTCACATAGACCTCATCTGATATACAAGTCAGGACTCAACCAATGTCCGGGCTCACATTTGGCTTCTCCTCATAATGGGGGCCTTACAACTTTGAGCACCATGGATCATTGGTAGCACCTAATGAGGGTGGGGCATTGATCATATCTAACACCCCCCCTCAATGTCCACCCATAGGTGAACTATCTCCTCGGCCCAATGCCGAGTCTCTGAAGATGAACTTGAAGCAGATCCTTCGTAAGTGCTTTGGTGAAGATATATGCTCCATTCTCCTCTGTTGGACAGTAGACCAATTCCACTATCCCATCCTCCATCAAATCACGCACATAGTGATACTGGATCTCTATATGTTTGGTGCGTGCATGAAACACTGGATTTTTGGCAATGGCGATGCAACTCTGATTGTCACATCTCAGCACAGTTGGTTCTTCATCCTGCACTCCCATATGCCATAGAATCCTTCTCAACCATACGGCCTCACATGCAGCAAAACAAGCTGCCTTGTACTCTGCTTCGGTAGAAGACAATGCCACTGTTGGTTGCTTCTTACTAATCCAAGAGAAAATTCCTGAACCCAAAGAGAAACAATAACCAGAAACTGACTTCCTGGAATCAATGTCTCCTGCCCAATCTGAGTCACAGTTCCCCACAAGAGAAGTTCCGAAACTGTATGTGATACCATAGTCAAGAGTTTTCTTCAAGTATCTGAGCACCCGCATCCCAGCCTTCCAATGACTCTCATGAGGTTTGTTTGAGAACCTGCTCAAAACACCAACAGCAAAACTGATATCTGGTCTGGTGTTACACAAGTAGATTAGACTGCCGACCAACCTCCTATACCTCCCAATGTCTGCTAGTGCTGATGTATCCTCAACGGATAACTTTACATTCACCTCCATAGGTGTAGCTATCTCCTTGCACTCGGTCATGCCAAATGCCTTCAAGATCTCCCATGCATACTTCTTCTGAGAGATGAAGATCTTTCCTGGCTCTTGCCAGACTTCAATCCCCAAACAATAGTGCAGCAAGCCCAAGTCTGTCATTTCAAACTCAAAACTCAAAGCCTTTCGAGTTTGGTTGATCATATCTTCATAGTCACCTGTAATAAGAAGGTCGTCCACATATAGGACAATCACTACAGACTTTTTACCATCCCTGTAAACATACAAGTTAGCATCTGAGGCACATCTTTTGAAGTTTAGGTTTAAAAAGAACCTATCTATCCGCTGGTACCATGCTCTGGGGGCTTGTTTCAGCCCATACAATGCCTTCTTCAGTTTACACACTTTGTTCTCAGAATGGGGGGCCTCAAACCCTGGTGGCTGAGCCACGAAAAGAACCTATCTATCCGCTGGTACCATGCTCTGGGGGCTTGTTTCAGCCCATACAATGCCTTCTTCAGTTTACACACTTTGTTCTCAGAATGGGGGGCCTCAAACCCTGGTGGCTGAGCCACGTACACCTCCTCCTTGAGGTCACCATTTAAGAACGCTGACTTAACATCCATTTGGTACACTGGCCACTTCTTGTGGGCAGCCACTGCAAGTACCGTGCGAATAGTGGTCATTCTGGCAGTTGGGGCAAATGACTCTTGAAAATCAAACCCTTCAACTTGTGAAAATCCTTGGGCAACCAGTCTAGCTTTGTACTTTTCTAAGGTACCATCAGCCTTGTACTTTACCTTCCAGATCCACTTGGTGCCAATAATCTTCCGCTTTGCTGGCCGATCCACTAGCTCCCAAGTGTCATTCTTCATTATGCTGTCATACTCCGCCTGCATAGCAGCCTTCCATGATGGATCTGCAAGTGCTTCTTCTAAGTCAGTTGGCTCCTTTACTTCTCTCATAATCTCAACCATCAAGGCCATGTTGACTATGTGAGCAGAAGCCCTCCTTTGCTCCTCTATTCTCTGAGACCTCCTTGGTCCGTCTGCCTTCTCCTCAACAGATGCAGGCATAGGATTATTGTGGTCATAGAGCTGCTTCACCCAGCGCGGCAATGGCTTTTCCGGTGGGGTGATGTCAGGTTGGTGAACTTTTTCCTCATCATCTGAAGATGATGCTTCCTCCTCCTTAAGGATAGGGATAGCTCTCGGGACAGGTTCATAGTGGACTACTTCTTCGCTTGATGATAAAGTGGAAGACCTTGCCTTCTCCTCCTCCACTGTATGCGGCTCCTCCTTGAACACCACATCACGGCTCGCGATGATCTTCTTTGCCTCTTGGTCATATAACTTGTAAGCCTTCTGCTCATCACTATAACCCAAGAAGATACATTTTCTGCTTTTTGGTTGTAACTTGTTTCTCTTCTCATCTGGAACATGTGCATAACATTCACATCCAAAAATTCTGAAATGTGAAACAGATGGTTTCTTACCAGTGTAAGCCTCATGAGGTGTTTTTCCCTTGAGAGCCTTTGTGTAGCTCCGATTTAGAATGTAGACTGCAGTATTAACAGCTTCAGCCCAAAAATGGTTAGGCAATCCCTTGCCCTTTAGCATGCATCTTGCCATCTCCACAATGGTACGATTCCTGCGTTCCACAACACCATTCTGCTGAGGTGTGTGAGGCGTCGTCAATTGACGCTTGATCCCTTTGCTCTTGCAAAAGCCTTCAAACTCCTTTGAGTTGAACTCACCACCACCATCTGTTCTAAATTTCTTCACACTTTTCCCTGTTTCATTCTCAACAAGTATTAGCCATTCTTTAAACTTACCAAAAGCTTGAGCCTTATCACGAAGGAAGTACACCCACATCTTCCTACTGTAGTCGTCGACAATCAACATAAAATAAGAAGATCCCCCCAAGGCCTGTGTAGGCATCTTACCACACAAGTCAGCATGCACCAACTCTAGAGGAGCATGTGCTCTATTCTTGCTTTCTTGTGGAAATGCCTTTCTCTGTTGCTTGCCCATCATACAAGCTTCACATGGTTCCTTCAATTCAGTTATTGTAGGTAGGTGAGCAACCATACCTTGCTTTTGCATCTCCTTCAATACTGCAAATCCGATGTGTCCAAACCTTTCATGCCAAAGCTTACTTGTGCCCACTCCAGCGGTGGCTGTAAGAGCACTTAGCTCATACAGGTTGTTCCTCCTTTCTCCTTTGCCAACAATTGTGCCAGCACTATCAATAATTTCTGCACCTGTCTTCTTGAACCTCACTTCATGACCAAGATCAGTTATGGCAGCAACTGATAAGAGATTTCTTCTGATTTCGGGAACATACAACACATTTGAAAGCTTTTTTACTTCACCATTTGCAGCAACAAAAGAAATAGTACCTGTGCCCGCAGCAGGGCATTTAGCATCATTTCCAACCGTCACAGTGATGGATTCTTGTAGAGGCTGCATAGAACTGTATAGACCTTTCTTGTTGGTCATGTGACGGGAGGCCCCACTATCCAACACCCAAGAGTCAGTGGTAGATTCTTCTTGCGCCGAGGAGCACACTTCCTCAATGGTCGCCATGAATAATTCCAACTCTGCTTCAGCCGTATTGGCTGTCTCTTTCCCTTTAGTTTTAAGGGTACCATTCTTTTCATCTGCCTTCTTGACACGACAATCTGCAATTGCATGTCCTTTCTTCTTACAGTAGAAGCACTCTCCTTGAAACTTCTTCTTGCCGCCCTTTTTCTTTTTGTCACCATCATTTTTGGTGGAGGAAACACCTTTGCCTTTTGCATTGGCAGAGAATGCAGCATCTCCATTGTTGCTTCCTTCTCGGGCTTTCAGCCTCAACTCCTCCTCCATTAATAATGCACAAAACTCCTCAAAAGTCAAAGCTTGAGGTCTCACCTGAGTATTAAGGGCAGTTACTAGTCCATCAAACTTTTGTGGACAAATCCGAAGACACCTCCGAGCTAGCTCTTCGCTAGTCTTTTGTATCCCAGCGCCAGCCATCTGGTCGCGCAGATTCTTAATCCGAGTGATGAATGCTTCAACCGTCTCTCCTTCAGCAAACTTCTCCGCTGCTAGTTGATTCTCCAAGTTTTGAATCCTTGTTTGGTTTCGTGTTTCATACTGACTCCTTAGTACATTCCAAGCCTCTGACGCTTTGGTTGTATGCTGAATCAGAGTCAAAACACTGTCAGAACAGCTTGTAACTAAGGCACACAATGCATCTGCATTCCTTCGTTTCCAAGCTCGTAGAAGATCTGCATTCGGAGGAATCATCACACTAGGATTTGATGGGTCGGGGGTAGGCTGTGGTTCTGCGTCAGTCCCCAGCACAGTCTCCAGAAGCTCATAAGAATCAAGGATAGTTGTAATTTTGAACTTCCACAAGGTGTAGTTTGTACCATCTAACTTGCCTTCGCTGAAGGTTGGTGGACGAATCCTCAGTGTTTGAATAGCCGGTACAGCAGCACCACCTCCTGCACCGCTTCCTGATGCGCCAGAACTGCTTCCCGGAGTCGACATCGTTTCTCTTTGCTGTTGAAGCCTTTGCCTCTTGCACGCTCTCCGATCTCTAGAGCCCCCTGGGCTCTGATACCATGTAAAATATTACACGGCGCAGCGAACAGAATCTGAGAAAGAGATAGAGAGTACACAACAGAGAAGAGGAGAATCAGTAAATTCTTTAACTCCAAACAACTGATACAAAGATGGCTCTGTCCACCCGTGCGCTTCCACTGAGTGAAGCTTAGATGGCGATCTAGACAGAAGATAGGTGAAGAGCTTAAGGCTAGCTGGAACAACAACTCTGACTGGGTGAAAGATGAGTGTGAGATGGCTGCGAAGGGGTTTAGCTTTTATAGCCCGCGAAGGTCGTTAGGTCGGCCTGCTGACCGACCTACCATATGAGCCTCCACTAGTCGGCCAGGGAATATTCCAGGGAATATTCCCTTTACCATCGGGCCGGGGGCGCTGCCCCCGGACCCCCGCCAGGGGGGCCGCTGGCCCCCCTGGGACCCCCCAGCCAGGGGCCGCTTCCGCGGCCCCCGGACCCCACAATAGGGGCCCCTTTTAACTCCCTTACCACGCAACTCAATGCAATGTGCCTCGAGTTGCTACCAGCTTAACCACTCCGTCTAACCCAAAGATTAGACCCACAACAGTCACCTTTTTGCCATCCGGTCACATAGACCTCATCTGATATACAAGTCAGGACTCAACCAATGTCCGGGCTCACATTTGGCTTCTCCTCATAATGGGGGCCTTACAACTTTGAGCACCATGGATCATTGGTAGCACCTAATGAGGGTGGGGCATTGATCATATCTAACACAACATGCATATGGTAATGGGCAGCATGGACATTTTGGTCAGCAAGGTCCTAATGGGAAATTTGGTCCTCATGTAATGCAAGGGCAGCATGGCCCCCATGGAAATTTTGGACAGCCGGGGATTGGACAGCAAGGCATGTATGGGCAGCATGTAGCACATGGCATTCATGGGCAGCAAGGCCCAAATGAGCTGCGTGACAAGATTGTGTTTACTAAATTCAATGGGCAATCCTCATCCCCAGCTGAACTAGAGGAATGGACCTCTAAATTGGAAGCCTATTTTCTCATCTACCCCTCTATCGATGAGGCAAAGATCATTTTTGCCTCCCTTCATTTAGAAGGTTTTGCCCACACATGGTAGAGATTCGTTCAAAGAGAAAATCAGCAGTTTCGTGATTCGGAAGAGTTCAAGATGCATATAATCCAAGTTTTTGTCTCCCCGGTGGAAAAAGAATGCTTGGCTAGACAATGGTATCAGTTTGATAAGTGAAATCTCATCGGGAGGGAGTACACCAATCAATTTATGAACCTATCCATGTATGTTGAGGTAGTCAGTGATGAGGCCAAATTGCATAAATACATTTATGGGCTAGATGCGCATCTCTCAACTGATGTAATGGCTCAAAAGCCAAC